>NC_056733.1:602099269-602309269 GCF_019279795.1 Protopterus annectens
AAATTGACACTGATTTTGCTTAATGCAGAGAAGGCCTTTAATCTGGTGGTTTGAGAGTATTTGTTGACACTGGCAAAGGGAAGTAGGTTTCCACATAGATAGGTAGAGATGGTAAGGAGGGTGCATCAAGGAGCAAAGGCAAGGATTAAGATTAGAATGAGGTTGTTAAAGGTAGTATAAATAAGTAGGGGTACCAGGCAGGGTTGCTCCTTGTCTGCACTTCTATTTGTCCTGTACATAGAACCTCTGGCAGAGCCAACTAGATTTTATTTATTAATTTATTTTATTTTACATTTGTTAACCTGGAGAGTCCGACTGGATACATGCCCATTTTCAGTGAAGACCTGGGGAGAAAAGCTCCACGTGTACAAAAAATGACAATCAATATTCATGGTTACATTGAAAATTTAAAATGTAAAACTTTAAAAAAAGTGATTATAAATATACATGGTTACAATGAAGTTTAGCATCTTTGTAGGTTTATAGTATGAAATATGTACAGAAATCATTTCACAGCACTGGAGTGGAAAGAATGACATGTTACACAGATTGATGTCAAGGATGCCAACCAGGAGAAAAAGTTGGTTAGTTAAGAAGGGGAGTTATTAGAAATTAGATGTAGAAGGGTTAAAAACATAGCCTTAGAATGGTTAGGATAACAGGTTATTATAGAAGAGTTAAGAACATAGCATTAGAATGGTTAGGATAGCAAGTTAACATCCTTATAATATTGTTCTAAAGGTTGTTGAGGAGGTTTATAGTTTGGGTAGGTTAGGTTTAGAAAGTTTATTCATATAGATTAAGGAAGTTATTTTTATTGCGTATTTTACCTACTTGGGTTGTATTTATATTGGGTTAGTCTGGGTTTAGACATGGACATAGCCAATGCCTGTTTAGGTGTTTCTTTAGGGATATTTTGAATTGGGGTAAAGAGGCTATAGTGGTAAGATCTGGGGGGACCGAGTTCCATTTTTTCCAGCAGAGTTGGAGAATAATGATTCTCCAGCTGAGTTGTTGGCTTTGGCAGATTGTACTTGCATTTTGTTGGATGAGCGAAAGTATGCTAGGTTGTTGCAGGGGGTGATAATATTTGTCAGAATGGGTGTACTGTTAGGTTGGTAGAGGATTTTATGAATAACTATGAGTTGGTTGTACTGGAGTTGATTGGGTAGTTCTAGACAGTCTAGTTTTTGAAGATTTTGACAGTGATGGGTTCTGTAGGTTGTGCCTGTGGTGAATCTAGCTATATTGCTATAGCAGCTAGTAAATTTTTTAAGGTTTGCTTTGCTTAGGTTTGCGAGGATGGGTGAGGCGTAGAGAAGGGTCGATAGGAGATGTGTTCGAGCTATGGCTGTTCTGGCAGGTGGGGTTAGGAATGGTTTAATCCTATACAAGGAGCCTAGTTTTTTATTAACTGTTTTAATGGTTTTGTCTATATGAGCGTCAAACATTAGATTATTATCTATCATTACACCAAGAAGTTTTGTGCATGGTTCTGGAGAGATTATGGCATCATTGTTGGATGAGATTGTAATATTTGGTGAAGTGAATTTACAGCTAGGGGAGAAAAGTAGTAATTTGGTTTTGTTTGGATTCAATAGGAGACGGTGATTATTGAGCCAGTCCTCTACTTTGTTGAAGGTGATTTGGGATAGGGATTGTAGTTCTGAGGGGGTGGTGGCAGAACAGATAAATGTAGAGTCATCTGCATACTGAATACATGTTGCATCTGGGATAACTTTGGGTAGGCCATTGATGAATACAGAGAAAAGGAGCAGGCCTAATATGGATCCTTGGGGGGACACCAAGTGTGATTGGTAGAAGGGGGGATAGATTGTCTTTCCATAATACAGCTTGTTGTCTGCCATGAAGGTAAGAGTGGAACAAGTTGATTACTAGGTTGTTTAGGCTGAGTGATTTTAGTGTGTCTAGGAGTAGGTGGCGATTCACCATATCGAATACTTTGGATAGGTCAAGAAAGAGGGCTGAGGAGATGTTCTTGTGATTACGGTTGTTTTGCTTTATTGTGTGAAAGGAGAGAAGAGCTGTAGTGGTACTATGGGCAAGTCTAAATCCATGCTGGCATGGGGCTAGGAGAGTGTTCTGGATGAGGTGAGTTAGAATTTACTTTTGTATACATTTTTCCATTATTTTGGCTAAGGGAGATAGGATGGCTATAGGTCTATAGTTTGAGAGTTCATTGGAGTTGCTCCCTTTGTGAAGTGGAATAATGTGGGAGGTTTTCCAGATGGAGGGGACATAGGATTCGTGGATAGTATGATTGATTAAGATGGAGATAGGGTATGCTATTTCATTAGCGGCCTTTTGTAGAAATTCTGCAGGGAGTAAGTCTGCTGCCAGGATGGTGGGTTTGAGTTTCTTAAGTAGGGATTTAATATAGCCTGTGGAGATAGGATCAAATTTGAAGGGAAGTACATTTTCAAGAGTGGATGAGGTGGTGTTGGAGGTGTTGGGAGGTAAGTTATTAGCTAGGGACTGAACTGTTTCTGTAAATAAAGTATTGAAGGCCTCTGCTACACTTTTAGGGGGTAGATGTAAGGTAGTTGAGGGGGTGGGGGTTGTGGATTTACCTGGATGTTGCAGTTTATTAAGGCCTGACCAGAATTTTTGTGGTTGATTTTGGTGCTTTCTCTGTAAATTGAAATAGTAGGTTTGTTTTTCTAGCATAGTGGATTTTTTTGCCTCGGTTTTCAATTGTTTGTATCTAATGTGGTCCTGACAGGATTTGGTGGATCTCCAGGAGGTCCATGCTGCATTTCTAGCAATTAGTTTTTGTTTAGTACCTTTGGTTAGCCATGGAGCTATTTTGCTTTTGGTTCTAATATTTCTTTTGGGAGCATGCCTGTCTAAGATGGCTAGGAATTTAGCATTGAAGTCTGAGACTGCTTCATCAAGGGGAAGTAGCTTTAGATTGGACCATTTTCATGAATTAAGTTCGGTCTGGAAATTAGTGAGGTTAACGTTTTTTGTGTTTCTAATGGTTTTAAAGGTGGTTTGCTGAGACATGTCATTCCTTTTTCTGATTATATAGGTTAGGAAGTGGTCACTCATGTCCTCAGGTAGGGTGCCTGATTTATATAACTGGGGTCCGTTGTTTATTAGTATCCAATTTAGAATGCTTCCCTTATTGTTGGGCTTATTGGTTCTGGTAGGGGAGGTTATAATCTGGGAGAAGCCATGTAAGTTAATATGGGTGGTGGGGAAGTTTGATGAACAGGTTTTCTAGTCTATATTGAAGTCTCCAAGAATAATAGTTTCTTGGGGGTGGTATTTTCTAAGGTGACTATATTGTCACCTGGGGGAATGTAGATACATGCAATGTTTATAACTTTGTATTTGTTAAGCTGGACTTTTATTATGAGTGTTTCAGAGTTGCTAGTTATCAGGCTTTGTGGGGTACTGATAGTGGATACTTGTAGAGTGGATTTATACATGATGGCTACTCCACCAGATGGTTGGATTTAAGGGAATATAGATGGGTGAAGGAAAAATAAGATTTCATTGTATGCAGACAATGTATTGGTCAAGGTCCTGAAAGGATTTATCCAATCATAAGGAAGATGGAATGTTATGGGAAATATCAGAAGAATTTGAGCAAAGAGCAGGATATAAGGTCAGTCAAAATAAAATGAGAATATTAATGGTAGGGAGAAAGGGGAGGAAGGAAAGGAAAATGAGCTACAAATGTTGGGAAGACAAACAAAAATATTTCGGAATTAGACTAAGGAGGACTGTAGAAGAATCAAAGAGAGTGACATATGAAGGGATTTATGAAATGGTGAAGGGATACTAGAGAACAGAAAATGGCCAGTTTAGAAGTAAATCAGATAATCCAGATTCTGCAGATGTGTGTCATACCACAATTTGTATACCCAGAACAAGCCTTTTGGGAATAACTGGGAAATAATATCTTAAAGAAAGTGAAGCAACTAAGTAAGGATTTCATATGAGATGGGAAAAGACCAATAGTAAGATAGGAAAAAGTGACAGAAACAGCAGACAAAGGGGGACTGGGGACTCCAGACTTCAGGGAAAGTCTGTTAGCATGTATAATAATTATACAATGACTGGCCATTAACATTCAAAAAAATCAGCATGCTGCTTGGTCAGCCCAACTAGTGTGCCCGTTGTAAATCAAGGCTATACCAAGAATAAAAGTCCGGCTGCTAAAGTACCATTGAGTGGCCGGGCTTTCTTATTGGCATATAGAACTTCCAGTCATAACTCTTAGCTGTACATATTTTTGCAGAAAGCACAGATTTTTTGCCTGTTTCTCATAAAAGTGTGTGTGTGTGTGTGTGTGTGTGTGTGTGCGTGCGTGCGTGTGCGTGCGTGCGTGTGTGTGTGTGTGTGTGTGTGTGTGTGTGTGTGTGTGTGTGTGTGTGTGTGTGTGTGTGTGCGTTCTGGCAAATCATTGAAGGTTAAAGTTAGAAATTAATGGCAGGCATTTGAGTTTCAGACTTCATACCCTTCAGGAAATTAATGCTAATGCAAAACCTATTATTCTATTAATTTTCTTAATTTGTAACAGCAGTACTTAAAACTTCCCTACTTTTGGACGTTTATCCACCATTACTTACAGCTTTATCCAGATTTCTTGCTCTAAGAGGTTCCAGGCAACAAACAATGTTGTAGATCCGTAATCTACTAAGTCACCACGGTGTTCTGCAATCAAGAGTCAGGTAAGTTAAAAAAAAAAAAGAAATGAAAAATGCAGCTGATTTTCCCTGTATGCAGAATATCGCAGCTGACACAGTGCATATAAACACCTTCCCTGTCTACATTTCTTTCCAAACCACCAGTGTACTAAGTGTAAAAATGTAAGCCCCATAGTCATGTGCAGTACATCAAGCAGCTCCAAGTGGAAGAACACCACAGTACCATTATACAATGACAGCATTTAAGAAAAGTATTTTTTTCTTAAATAATGTCATTGTATGATAGCAATAACCCACAGCTCAGTGTGAGTACTACTGATTTACCCATGGTTGGCTTTGTTTGGTCAATCGGGTTTTGCCCTCATGTCCAACCACACCAAGTGTGGGTAAATCCAGCATTACCCACACTCAGCTATAGGTTACTGCTATAATATTTTGAGAATGTTAGATATATATTATGGAGCAGAATAATAACAAATGGTAATACAGAGGCAAGAAATGCTAAGAGAGTGAAGAGACATAATGAAGAAGACACTAGAGACATTGGCATAGGGAATAGAATTACGAGTGAAATATATTCAAAAATAGTTCCAGAAAATGTTACAGAGAGCAGATGGAGAAAACTGGAGAGTTAGGATGGTACCAATAGACAAGACAAAAGAAGAGGTAAAAAATGATACAATAGCATGGAGATGGGCAAAGAGCCAAAATATAGTATGATTTTTGGGACCAGATGCTAATAGGAGGAAGATTGAAAATATGGCAAGAAATAAAGGGAAAATTTCAAGTGGAGGATAACTGGGGATGGTTGTATCAAGGACTAAAAAGTAAATGGAATAAAATAGAGCAGGGATGGGGAGATGCAACTCAAATATCAGAGCTGAGAGTGGAGGCAGGAAGAATGCTGGAGCAGAAATGGCAGGAATGCTTAGGGTAGGAAAACAGTGGCTTAAAAGAAGTAATCAGGAAAGATGGATAAAGAGTAGAAAGAAAAGTGGGAGAAAGATCTAGGGGAAAGTATAAAGGCAGAGGAATGGGTGGGAATTTTGCAATTTCCGAGGTACATAATGAAAACACATAGATTTTGTATCTTTCCGTGGAATCCACCATGAATATTTCACACCCAGACTAGATCAGCCAGGATGTTCTTGGTAGTAGATGAAACATGTTGAAGATGAAAGGAGGAAGGCAGTATGTGTAACCATGTGTTTTGGGAATGTAAACTGTTAAACGTTTTAAGGAAGAGTTGCAAACAATAACAGAAACAAAAGGATATGGAAGAATTTAGATAAATAACAAGTTATTTATCCCAGGTCATAACAAGGAAGTACATCAGGATAAAAGTGAGATGAGTGGATTATCAGTGATGATAGCCATGAAAGCTGTAACTAAAAAATGGAAAAATAAACAGGGGCTCCAATGGGGCAGGATGTAAGAAAGATAGAGGCAGGGTTGATGGAGGAAGAAAAAGGTAAAATAGAGGTAAATAATATTCCAAAATTCAAAAGAAGGAGGGAAGGATTGACAAATGTGGGAGAATATTATTAAAATCAATGGAGGGGATGTGGAATCCCCAGGAAATAAAGATGAAAGAAGAAAATTATGATAAACTGTAAATCATTGTAGTAGTTAACAAATGTAACATTAGAAGGGGTGCATATTATTAACATTTATTGAAACATGGGAAAAGGAGGGGAGAACAAGAAGGTTGATGAAGTACAGCCAAATACTCTGGTCATAGATGACTTTAACTATCCTTCCATTGATTGGGTAACATATATGAGCACAAACAAACTCACACAAAGGTTCCTGGACTTTCTTAACACAAGTGCTTTGGACCAGATAGCCAGCACCCCCCCAACAAGGGGCTCTAACATCCTTGACATGGTGCTCATCAACATGGGGGATCACTGCACCACCCCATGTGTGGGGCCCTCCCTGGCAAAGTCTGATCATAAATCAATCTCATTCGAAGTAACAATCATACCTGATCCACCCTCAAGAGCAAAAAGGTTAAAAAATTTTTTCAAAACAAACTATAGTCTACTGAGTGATGGCATCAGTAGTTTCAGACCCCCTGCCAACACTGACAGCAGTGACCCCTATACTGAGGTGTACACAAATGTCCTTTATAAACACCTATATAAATGTACAGACTCAGCTGTACAGGAACAGATCAAATCAAGATCCTCACAAAAAAATAATCCACCCTGGTTGACATCCAGCATAAACAGATTATACAATAAGAGAAAGAAACTCCTGTCAAAAAACAAGAGGTAACAGTCCCAACAAAGGATGAACTCCCTCCAAAACTTAAACAAGCAGATTAGATCTTATAAAGTACTTTAAAGCAAATTATTAAACTAAATTAGCATCCTTATCTAAGGTAAATCAAAAAGCATTATTTTGCTATCTCTGAAATCTAAAACGAAAGGCTCAGATTTTTGCCGAACTAGCTGTGGACGGTATCACTTATGCTGAACCTGAGGATATCTCCAACCTGCCAGTGGACAGGTTTGACAAAAACTTCATCCCTCCCCCCACCGATCATACCCCATAACACACCTGTCATCAGTCCTCTGCCTAGTATTTCTGGACAGCAGGTCATAGCTACACTCTGCAAGGCCAAAACCACAGCCTCTATGGGATGGCACAACATCCCAGGCTGCTTATTAAATGGTCTAAAACAGGAGTTAGTAGAACCACTGAGCACACTCTTTAAGCTCAGTCTAAGCACTAGCTTTGTTGCAGCTGATTTGAAAACAGCTACCATTATCCCCTTGCACAAACGGGGTCCCTCACCTGACCCTGGGAACTATAGACCCATAAGCCTAACCAGCCTTATTGGCAAGGCCATGAAGAGAATCATCATGGATCTTATCAACAAGGATATAGGTGACCTTCAAACTCTTGACCCAACCCAGTATGGCTTTGTTAAGGGCAGCTCTTGCCTACCAAACCTGTTGGACTTCTTTGAGAATGTTGCCAAAGCCCTAGATGAAGGCAAAACAGTTCACACTACCTATCTCGACCAAGCAAAGGCCTTTGACACAATATCTCACTCAGGCATCATTGAAAAACTCAACCAGCTGGGGATTAACACTTATGACACTAGATGGATTGCCAACTGGCTCACAAACAGAATAGTACAGTCAAAATTGGGGATGCCAACTCCACTAGCAGACATGTTACCAGTGATGTTCCACAGGGATCTGTGCTAGGCCCCTACTGTTTAGTATCTATTTTTCAGAAGTCCAGGTGAAAATGGATGGCCTATGGCTTACCAAGTTTGCTGATGACTGCAAACTAGGTGCAGTCATCGAGTCCCCCAAAGATTTCAACATACTACAAAATGGGCTTACATAGACAAATGATTGGTGTCAATGCCTCAGACTTAAACTAAATGCAAAAAAAATGCATTATCATCCCCTTCGGCAAAGGAGAAACCCCTACTAATTACAACATTAATAATATCCCCCTAAGTTTAAACCCAGTGGTGAGAGATTTAGGAATGCAAGTTGACAGCAGCCTTAATTTTGATCATCAGATGTGCACAGTAGTAAGGAAGGCCTTCTACGTTGAACACCTAATAAGCAAGAGTATAGCATCCAAAGCTAAGGAGATTCCCTTGTACCTGGCTCTCATCAGACCAATAATAGAGTACAATGCTCCCTTCTGTATACACCTCACCAGACATCTGCAGCAACCTTGAGAGACTAAGAGGTTTCTCAGCAAGAAAATTCAGGGCCTACAACACATGACCTGCATGGACAGACTGAAGGCCCTATCACATTACTCAGTATCATATAGACTGCTTAGAGTCAACTTGTGCCTGGCCTACAGAGCAGTCTCAGACCCTGCCTTGATAAAGCTGCTGCACATCTGCAAATCCAATGGGACAAGATTCACTGACTCTAGGGATCTTAACCTACCCTGCAATATTATCAGGACATGCTGGAGAGACAGATATGTCTCCCAGAGTTTGCCACTCCTCTGGAACCAACTCCCAATTCATGTAAAACAGAGCTCCTCAATAACGCTTTTTAAGTGTAACCTGGACAAAAATTTACACCGGGGAATTCATCTATGTCCCTCTTAGACAGGTGCTGTTGGTGATGATCTTAGATTCATTTGCAAACATAGACTATATATCTTGGTCCATAAGAGAACAAGGCTATAGCATGACTAGGCTTGTAGAGGCCTCATAGCCAATAGCCTAGTAACCTCCTATGATCCTATGAAGATGGAGAACACATAAGCAGAACTGATTTTATTTAAATGTATGTTCATTGTAAATATATGAGAGCAATATATTCTAAAATTAAATAGCAAGGAACTAAATTCCCCATGGTTCAAGAGGAATGTAATCCCAGGTATTAGGCTAAGCCTGAGATGTTAATAAGTGGGGGAAGTATAATATGGGGCATTAGAGTAAAGGTCATCCACAGGGGGAATGGGAAATGCATTGTGCATGCAGAATGCATGAGAATGTATTAACCTATTAAGTAAAATGTAGTGTTTTCTCTATATTAAAAAGAAAGAAAGAAAATCAGCACCTCGAAGTTAGAAGCCATTCTTCTGGCACAGAAAAGTGTCTGCTCACTGCTTGTGTCTGTGAGGGACGGCAACTGCTTCAAGTGCAAAACAGAAGTGTCTTGAGATGTTGTTCATGACTAAGGTTAGATGGTATCCAGTTTTCTCACAAGAAGGCTGAACTAGTGCTATTACTCCAGGATTTGTACCAAAGTGTGGTGTGAAGAAAGAGTTGAGACATAGGATGAAGATCTTAATTCGCTGATCACTCTGTGACACCATCCTCAGCTGTGGTCATGAGTTTTTGCTTGTGATTGAAATGATACAAGCAGCAAATGATAGACATGAGGTTCCTCTTTGGGGTTACTAAACTCACCCCTAGTGAGGAACCTATCAATCTACGAGGATTTCAGGGAAAAGCTTCTGCTCATCCAGGTTGATAGAAGTCAGCTGACATGGTTTGGGCCCCTAATAATGATACCCCCATGAGTGCCACCTGTGAGTGATCTGCACAACATGGCCCACTGAGTGTAGGACTTGTGGCACACCAAGAGATTATATCTCTCAGGTTGTCTGGGAATGCATAGAGATTCCATGAGATAAAATGGTGAATCTCACTTGGAAGAGGAAAGAATGTTCTGCCCTGCTCAGTTTACTACCACATCCTTCACCAGGACAAGTGGTTTGGAAAACTAATGGATGGCACACATTAAAAGAGGCTATCATCTTTCAAAGGAAGAAAAGCATTAAGTAAAACTACTGCATGTCATGGGGATAGAAGGGACAAAAGAAACAGAACAAAAGAAGCAGTTTTTTACACTAAACAATGATGAATGGAAGGAACAATCTTACAGCAGAAATGGACAGGCAAATGCAGCAAATGTTTTCAAGTGAACAAGGGGCTGGTACAGAATAAGGTGGTCTGTTGGAATAAGCAGACAGTATTAGGGCAGCTCAATAAATACTATATTTGTGTACCTTATGCTGTTGTGCAGCACCGGCTCCCAGACAAGTTCATTGCACCTTGCAGAGTTGTCAGCCTGTCGCATGCTTCATGTGTGTATGCACTCAGTGTGTGTGTGTGTGTGTGTGTGTGTGTGTGTGTGTGTGTGTGTGTGTGTGTGTGTGTGTGTGTGTGTGTGTGTGTGTGTGTGTGATGTCTCAAGGAGAGGTCAATAAGCATTATTTTGCTTTGCTTCTCTTTTTTTCTCCATAACCAGGTACCACTTGACAAAATAATCATGGAATAAGAGTATATTACAATGTTGATATGCTTATTCATTATGCAGGAGTGCATGGTTTATTATAAAGGGGAGACAAGGACAGTGCCAGTCACTAAGTTTAGAAAGTGTGACAGATGAAGGTATTGTTGTCTCTGAGTTGGTTTTGGGGTGTCAATTATTTATATGTTTATTCATTTCTTTGTTTTGTTAATTGGGGTAGAACACTGATTTTAGTGAACCATTTTCAGGATGATCCAGGACATGTAGACTGAAAACAGATCTAGGTTTTATAGATAGAATAATTCTCTACAATAAATAACATACTTACAATGTAACAATATTTTCTTTGCAAAGCTAAGACAAAGTATCATTGCAGAAAAGAATTATGAACAGAACATAACATTTATTTCTGTTATCTTAAATGGAAGTAGTTTCAGGAGGGAATCTCCTGTCTTAACTTCAGCTTCTTACGCTAGTCAGTCTTTCCTTGTCTAATTTTTATGCTTCTTTGTGTTTTGTGGAGTGAGCTTCGGCCAGGCTGATTCTCTTATTTAGACTCTGTGAGAATCATGGTTTATTATAAAAGCAAAAGCCAGGATTAATTATGAAATGTTGCTCTAAGTGAAGGTGGGGAAAATAGCTGATAGGAGAGCCTAGAGGTCCATGTTCGCCATTATCTCAATCTGTATTTCTTTATTTCAAAGGCCCTCTGTATATTCAGGTGCAGCCCCTGTTCCCTAAATCAAGCCATCCATGGAGGATGTTTTAAATAACTACATTTCTTTGATTGGATCAGGCTGCAAAGTAGAGGCATGCACACTGCTGGAAGTGTGAGGCCCACACATCCTAGCCAGTGTTTGAATATTCTCCCAGCATTTCTGACAAGCAGTGATATATGTAACCGTTTTCAAATGCAGGCATGTTGCCAATATCTGGTGAGGGGTGCTCCCCTAATCAAGACTATTACATCAACACCATCAGCTTCAAGAACATAGCAAATAACATGCAAAATTCCCACCCTCCCCACATTTAGGAAAGAAGACATTTACTTTTGCTTCTTTAAACCGGCCTTCAGCAGCTATAGTCTATTTTAGAACCTGAATTATTGTACAGTTGGAAAATGGCTCTCATAATTCACCAGTTAGCAAAGCTCCCTCGGAAACTGCATACAGAGACTGACTTCTCTGATTAATATTGTTTTTCAAAATAAATAAATAACTAATATGTTCTTAAATATGCTTCATTCAGTCTATTATAATAATTTTAGCTGTATACAGAATCAGCTGAAAAACTAAAAAAAATGATCACCAAGTAATTATTCCCTGTTATTTTAAGTCAAATGTGATTTGAGTTTCCTTTCAGGAAATGCTTTACCTTTTTCAGTCCATGGCTATGGTTCAGCTCTCTTGTCTGACACTAGTTTTCTAGGAGGTAAAATATGAAGCACGTCATGAAAAGGAGCATTATCTGAAGCTGTATAGTCAGTGCTATAAATAATAATCAGGCAGAAGTAGTTAACATTCGCATGCATCAAATGTACACAAAGTAACTAAAATCAGAATACATCTCTCAGCACATCTTGTCTGACAGCTATAAGCATGGACTGTTCATGTGCTCATTAATAAATGACAAATAAACCAGAATTTCACACTTCTTTCTCAAACAAAATATTTGCCTAATTTCCAGGAAGCCAGATTCACAGCATTTCTTCACTTTTTAATACCTGACTGCAAGAATTTTGTTTCACATTTTTTAGTATCTTGGCAAAGATACAATAATACCATCCCAGCCCATTTGTCAGAGGCATGTTACATTTTTTGGAGAGGTCATTAGAGAAAAACTCTGTTTGCTCACTGACTGGAAGTGTAAGTGCTATGATTTTTTGACAGGCTTCTTGTTTTAAGATTCAGCTACCTCAAGAGCTAACATACTGTTCAAAGAACATAAAATATCCTGATGAAATTTCCATAGCTTTCATTACAATTATAATCAACAGTGGGAGCGCTGAATTTAACTTAATGAGGTTTAATTTAGGCACTAATGACTAAAGGCACTGGTAATACAACTTAAAAGTTCAAACCAGTGAGCCTTTTTTTCTTACAGTTGCAGTTAAACATGACCCCAAATGTATATGGTGAGGCCATAGGTTCATAGGTTCATAGGTAGGTACTAGGCTATCTGCCCGAAGGCATTTTTAAACCTAGCCAGAATGTGTTGGCTTTCTCTGTCCCCTTAGATTAGTTCCCTGTGCCTCTGTCCAGCAGAGCCACTGAAGTGATCCCTGGGGTAATCTTTCTGTTTCCCATCCACTCATCAAGGTTTCTCTTGAAGAGTGTTAGTGAGGAGCTCTGCCTAATGTAGACTGGAATCTTGTTCCAAAGTGTGGGAAGTTTCTGGGACAGGACTCTATCCCTCCAGCTTGTCCTATTTATTGTTGTGGTGAGGTTTAGATCCCTAGAGCGTGTGGTTCGAGGGGATATGGTTTTCTTTAGGTGGAGCATGTGCATCAGTTCTGGGTTGGACATGGCCTTGTATTTCAGGCAGAGATCACCTCTGAGTAGGCGGTATGCAATCGAGTACAGCTGGAGTTTCTTCAGTCGAGCTGCATAGGGCATCTGTTTGAGGCCAGTGATCCTCTTGGTGAGGTACTTCTGTGGTCTTTCCAGCTGTTGCAGGTGTCTTTTAAAGTACATCCCAATCGGGCATTGTACTCTATGATGGATCTGATGAGTGATGAGTAGAGGGGCACAATGATCTCTTTTGATCTGGATGCGAACCCTTTTGTGATTAGGTGGGCCACAAAGAAGGATTTTCTAACCGCTTTGGCAATGTGATTATCAAAGGAGAGATTACTATCTACTTGGGTCCCCAGATCCCTTATTACGTCTTCCGTATTTAGGTGACTACCACCTATGTGGTAGTTTGTGGGTACTTTGTTTTTTCCAAAGGGGGTGACTATGCACTTTTTGGCATTTAGCTTGAGGCCATGATTTTGACACCAAGTATCCATCTCAGTGAGACCCTTTTGGAGGATGTCTGTGTCAGTTAGAGAGTCAATTATAGCCCATAGTTTGCAGTCATCTGCAAACTTGGTCAGCCATATTCCTCCTGTGCTTCCCTGTAACTCTGAGAAGAATATATAAAAACAATGAACGAAGCGCAGTGCAAGCAGAAAACCAATAAACAAAAAAATGCACTGTATGAGGACGAAATGCACCGGACAACCGAGAACTTGATACCAGCTTTAATAAACGTTAAACGTTTGACAAACACCACGTTTTTCGTCACATAAATCAGACTTCATCAGACCAATCTTGAGACTGACAATCTTAAACGGTTATTAGAAATCAAAAATGACACTCGTGTTAGGCTCAAAGGCACTTTTAAGTGTGAGAGTTGTAACATGTGTAGATACATTGCTACTGGTTCAAGGTTTAAAATAAATGGAATCAGTTATCACACTATGGGAAGATTCAATTGTAAATCTAGATCAGTGGTCTACTTAGCCTGCTGTCAGTCTTGCCCAGCTTTTTATGTGGGCAAGACTGACAGAGGTTTTAATAAAAGAATTTATGAGCACATATACAGCATTAAGAAGAAGAAGTCTGAAAATGCATTAGCGAAGCATGTGAATGATTGTCCACAGCATAGTTTTACATTTAGGGTGTTGGGACAGGTACCTTGTTGGAGCGTTTGGAGCTGCTTTGGCAGTTGAAATTTTGTTCATACAGGTGGCCGGGACTAAACGATAGAGTTAGCTTAGCTTGCATTTTGAAGCTAAGAAGCTTGCAAAGGTAAAATTTATTATTTTTTACAATTGGTGTCAGTTTTCTGTTTTTGTTTTCAGTGTTTATATACATAGTTTTATAAGGTTGTTCATTTTCAGTATTTTTAGAACCAAGGACATGAGATGTTTGTATGCAGTAGTACTTTAAGAGTTGTGTAGATTACTCTCACCATTGACGTCAGGGACTTCTCATCAGCTGCTTGATCCATTCAAATGTAACATGTGATGTTTTAATTAGGTATATAAAAAAAGTTTTTTTATGTTTTTACGTTAGTCTGATGAAGTTCAGTGATTTTGAACAAAAAGTGGATGTTAATAAAACACTTAACATTTTATTCAACTGTTGGTTTCCTCTGTCATGGAATTTTGGTTTTCTTTCAACATTAATAGAACTTGGTGGAATAGATTTGTGTCCCAACAACTCCCCCATCTGTGGAACAGACTCCCTCTCCATGTTAAGCAGAGTACCTCACTAGCCCTTTTTAAGAGGAAACTGGCCGACTGAATGGGAAACAGAAAATATACCCCTGGGATCCCACCTGTGTCCCTGCTGGGCAGGGAAAACAGGTGCTGACTTTGTGGGAACATGGATGAAATTATTGGCAAGGCTTATAAGGGCCACCGGGTCAATCACCTAGCATCGTCCTATAAACCTATGAACCTATGAAATTCTGAGTAATTCTAGATAAGGTGGCACACATTTCAGTCATACACTTCCCCCAGAGAAAACCTAAGCCAGCACATTCTAGATTCTTACATGAACATTTTATGCTGATTTCAGTCAAATCCATAGCTTGCAAGATATCATTTTCTTGCTCTACAATTCCCTTTGGTACATCAGGGTTCCAGGTTTTGAAATATGTCTGTGAAACTGCAAGCCTGAACAAACCACCTCATTTAAACAAATACAAATAAAAGCTGGAAGCCATACAGGCTACTTATGGAAGATACTTTGCCGCCACCTCTTCTTTTTGTATTTTTCATTGCCCCACTTCTTCCTTTCATAGTTTACCTCCAAAGTCACCATTGCTGCTATGTCAGTGGCAAGGTCCTACAATTCTGACAGTAGCCATCTGTTTCCTTATATCTCTATCACAAATTGTGGCTGTGCAGATTTACATCAAACACAGTGTGCTATAATTTGCACAGTTGTCATTTAAATGTGGCTTCAGAAAAATTATTCCAAAAAGCTGGTATGTGAAGAAATGTCAATCTCCTATTTGTCTGAGATTCAAGGTATCTCAGATGGGAATAAAAAATGTGGATCCTAAAGTACACTTGAAGATGTGGCTTTCTCAAGGATAGGCTTGGAGGAATTGGATTTAAATTTCTCCTGCTATGGAAACTATTGTTGCCATCTTGGTCAGGTATGCACAGTTGCTGCAACACAGACCATTATATGCTGTTGTATACACAGAGTCATTCCACGGCACAAGTGTCAGTCATTACCAAAATGGTCAAACCAAGGCACTATGCATTGCTTGTGTTTTATTGTTCATGCAATATTTAGCTTTGAATTTAAATGTACAAAACAGGAAAATTGTAAACTGCCTAAAGATTTGTGAACTTCAGGGTGAAGTTAGCGGTGATTATCTACAAAAAACAATATGCATCTAATCTTTCATAGTCACTTTTTCTTCAGTTGATCATGAAGGTCTTAATTCTGCAGATTTAATTTAGTTTTATATTTTAGAGGATACATATTGCATTTCTAAATTATGCTATCCTAATATTTCTTAATTTTCTAGTATAACATATATTCATTGTTTTTAGAAATAAACAGCAGCCTTCCTGTAATTATTTTTTTATTTGATACATAACCTGCTAACTTAGTAAAGCTATTAAAACTGTGGGTGGAATTCAATAAACCATACATGGAGTGAGTTTAAGTGTAGGAATAGTTTTGTGGCCTGAACATGGAACATGGCCAGCAAGTGATCCTGGAAACAGGGTTTTGGGGTGTGCACGAGCATGTGGACATGGAGGTCTCCGTGGAATGCAAATTACCTCATAAGCTGGTGAAAATCATGTAACTGATGTTGATTTGTGATTCATCAAGCAGAAAGGCACCCGTGTAGGTGCTGTGTCAGTGTAGTAAATGTACACAGTTAGAAACTGTGTACTAGACTATAGAATTTAAACATGGGCTGTAAAAGCCCCCCAAAAAGGGTGCACAGTGTGCAGTAGGCATGCAAATGGCCAAAACTTTGGCCAGTAATTCCAAAAAGTAATGCAATATAATAAAAAATATATTTTTAAATATATATATCATGTTTAAGTGGCGTTCAGCAATGCTCAAACATGCCGTTATGCAAAAAAAAAAAGTTTATAAAATGGAAATTAGACACTTGCAAAAGTATTGTATTACAGTGTCCAGCAGCCAGAGTCATACAATTGCAGGTTACAGTAGTTGCTAAGGAGACAGGCCCTGGTGTAGTGAAGTATCTAGGGTATATTCAGTTAGGTGCTTGTACATGAGCCAGGGTTATTGAAGAGAAAAAGGGCCACCATGTCCACAGTTACAAACTGTGGTGGGGCTAGAACTGTGTTGGTGAAGGCAGAACAGGTAGCTGATATCACAAGGGGGGTGTGTCACAGTATGTTATAGCAGATAGAAGCTAAGAGGAACCTGTTTGCACTCAGCAAAGCACAGCTAAGCAGGGATGTGTGTCTGATGCTGTTGAGCATGTTTTAGCTAGTTTAAGAAAAGCTAAGCATGGCTGTGGATGTGGGAGAGTCAAAACTGCTGAGCATTGTTTACACTAGTGCTGTGGGATTGTGCAGTGCGCTGTACTGCTTAGCAGTGAAAGAAATAGGAAAGAAAAAAAATAAAAAAAAAATATTGCCTGGGAAAGCCAATCAGGTAAAAATGACTGATAAGCCCTGTTCAACAAACACACTGGCCCATTCAAACCCCCAGTGTTATACCCATCAGTTGGAATGCAGCATTATGAGTCAATCACACAGGCTGCAACTGAAGCACACCACTATAAAGTATGCTTACACCCTACAATCTGATTTTCACACATACTATGCACCACTGGAGTACACACTTGGGAATTTTAACTGACAAAATGCTAGGGGCTGCTGCTGCTCTGCTACATATGTACGTGATTGAGGCTAAGGTCAGTGAAGATGATGATGCTGACAATAGGCTCAGACTTAGAAGAAGATGAGTGTTCAGGCCCAGGGTGACCTTCCAGGGGTTACATGAGCTGGAGATTGTAGAGACCTACAGTGTGGACAGGGACATACTACAAGAACTCACCGAGCTCTGCCACCCTCAAATCAGACCCAAAGCCAACAGAGTGGAACTCATCCCAGTGGAAGCAAAGGTGTGTGTAGCCCTTGGAATATTAGCTACAGGTACCTTTCAAAAAACAGCTGGGGATATAATGGGGATCTCACAGGCACCTGCATCCAGGGTACTCTACCAGTTCCTGGATGTCATGCAAGCACATGCCAGTGACCACATTTATTTACCCCACACCCCTGAGGAGAGGGTCAGCAATATGCATCTCTTCCACTGTGTAACACATTACCCTGAGGTACTGGGTGCCATAAAATGCACTCATGTGCACATCAAACCACCACCCTGTGAAGAGGGTAGGGTCTATGTCAACTCCAAGGGGTATCACTCCAACTGACAGGTTGTGTGCAATGCCCAGGGCATTATCATGAATGTGTGTGCTGGCAGCCCTGGCAGCTATCACGACTCCCACATCTGGCATGCCTCACAGTTGTACCAGATGTTTGCCAGGGGGGACATTCCATACATTCATCTAGTGGGGAATGCTGGCTATGCACTAGAACCATGGATGATGACACCCATCAGAAATGCATACACATCTACTGAAGAACACCATAATGAAGCACACTCGCAAACTAAGAACATCATACAGTGTGCGTTTGGGCTGTCCGAGTCACAGTTCCACTGCCTTGATATATCTGGTGGACCCCTGCAGTACTCTCCAGCCACATGTGTACACATGTTCATATTATGTGCCATGCTACACAATAGGATCCTGCAGAAACAACTGTGGCAGGAACATCACAGGGAAGGGACACACAGCCCCTCCACCAGAGCCAAGGTCCCCACAGCCACATGGGGACTTAGAGGAGGAACTCCCTGAGCCTATCCCTGTAGGCAGGTGTAGGCATGCCCAGTATGCCCTGGCCTTGACAAAGAGACAACGTATAGCACATGCACTGACAACCTAGGGACCTACGGACTGACACCGCACTATGACTCACATATATAGTAAAAAGGATCTCAGCCACACCACACAAACTGTACTTTATCATGTATTGGCTGTGTGCAGCATGCTTCAGACAGAGACAGCCCCGAAGCACTGTTATCTCAACCACTGATGGCACAAGGTAAGTCACTCTTCTTTACAAGAAATAAATGGGGTAGTAGACTGTGGTAGCATATGTATGGACCTGGCCAACCCTTAATATGCAGTAGGCCCCAAGCCAGCAAAACCCAATGCACTATGTGAGGGAATGACACACAGCAGGATCACAGGACAGATGCTTGACTGTCAGTGCTAGAGTCCCCTACCCCCAACACACCTATGTCCTCATACACTGCAGTCACAGTATGTTTGCAAGGTAATAGCAGCAGACTACACAATCCCTGGGCTGTCCCAATCAACCTGGTGACATGTACCATTTCCCAATATGCAGGAGTCAAAGTGCAGTGTTTGTCTGTGGTTGATAGTGTGAGAAAGTAAACTACACTGTCTGTTGGCTTTTGTGGCTTAGTACGTAAGTGCATTATGATGGTTGATGGGTACACGGTTTGAGACTGGCTGCAACTACAGTTTAGCATGTGAGCTACAGCTATGGTAAGAGTTATACAGACTGTCCAAAGATCAGATATTACAGACAGCACACAGCCATGAAATCCCTCAGGCAGTATATCAGGGAGGTGCTGGACTGTTGCACCAGGTCCAGCAAACAATTGGCTATAGCACAAAATCTCCTGGAGTAGAATATAGGTAATTCTGGCCTGGAGTCCTATTGTAATTAATGATGGTCATATGGGGCATGCTCCTACACTTAGCTAATTTCAGTCCATGTCTGAACCCTTTATCTGACTATAGAACTGTGATGTCCATATATCTGTGCATACAGAGAGCTATGTATAACTCAACTGTCTCTCCCTATCCCCATCAGACATGATTACCCTTATCTATCTGTATGTGACACATATAAGATATACTTGGATCTGTTGGGTTATATAGACACACACACACACACACACACACACACATATATATATATATATATATATATATATATATATATATATATATATATCATATCATATATAGAGAGGCAGACAGAAAGGGAGAGAGACAGAGAGAGAGAGAGAGAGAGAGAGAGACCCAGAAAGGCATAGTGTGATGTAGTGCTGCAACCACTCGTACACCAATTGTAACCAGTGGTGTGTGCAAATAGTATGGTGACCACTAGTGTGTAAGTAGGTAGGGGTTCTAATCTCACATTGACCACCTTGTGTGTGTGTGTTTGTGTCTGCGTATCTATTCCACACACAGCAGAATACACATGCCCAATAGGCCTATGTCTGTGCAATGGTCACTCATTTTATGACCCTGTAACTGGTGGCCTCCACAACAGTTGCCTCCCTGTCAGCAGCTAATGATGTTATCCACCCCAACAGCAGTGGCAGACACTATCCAAAAGCATAAGCTATGTGGTGCATGGGATAACTATGTATCATTATAGTATAAGCAGCTAGATAGTAGTGGTAATCTCAGTAATGGCAATTCAGTGAGTATGTATCCGTGTATGTAAATATATCCCATTGTAGTTGTGTGTAGCTCCTGTCTATGTATGTGTAATGCCAATACATTTTAAAGCCTGTGCCTAGCTGTGAATCCCCCCATTGGCCTACTTTACAGGGCCTGCAGATGTCATCGATCTTAGATGCACCATTAGACCCTCTGCAAATACATAAGGTCTGTGGCACATGTGATAAGTATGTAGCACTATATGTATACTGCTTGATAGGTAGGTGTTCCAATCCCAACAATGACAACTCAGTGCGTGCGTGTAACTATATCCCCCGGCTGTGGTGTGCATGTCTTGACCATGTGTGTGCAATGCCAATACATTTTAACACCTGTTAACCCCCCATTGGATTACTTTACAGGGCCTGCTGCTGTTATTCACCTTAGATGCACCATTAGACACTCTCCAGGAAGCTCTGTAGGGCATGCGATAAGTACGTAGTACTATAGTAATTACAACTACTATAGTACATACAACTACTACTACTAGTTCTAACTACAAATTATTACTAACCTACTGCACTGTTATTTTGAGAAATGATGGCTGCATAAGTATGTGTTTTACTGTTACTATTATATGATTTTTGCATGTTATCTAATCCACTACAAGCCCCAAGGTCAGCAGTCCATGCATTATGGTCTGTTGAACTTCTCTCTGTCTCAAGGTTAAATACAGTCCCAGTCAAAATATGAAGCACTGGCACGATGTGTATAATATATCCTGTCAACAAATTTTTTCAATACATCGTGACAGGATATATTATACAACTCATGTATTAAGTATGGTTAAATATCATGGGTTCATATATTATTTAGGATGGGGAAATATTTTTAATAACTTTTATAGATTTTTATTTATTATTTAGGGGGAATCAGGCACAGGGCACTTTAAGAATCAATTTGTGGATTATAAATGGAGTATATGTAATTAGAGCCAATGATTGGTGAAGACAAGTATAAAAGTGAATTATGGCAGTTAAAAAATGTTCTGATGAAATCTACTGTTGTAGATGAAAGCGCTTAACCAGACTTGCCGTATTTTAAATAGTATCTTCAATAAAAGAACAATTTTTATTCTTATATCGTGCCAGTGCTTCATATTTTGACTGGGACTGTATTTAACCTTCGGGTGTTGTCGCTTTATTTGGTTGGACTGACCGGTCATTTTTATACATTTTTTTTTGGGTTGTTTTATATGATGGATTCCCTCGACGAGTTGCCATCCATTTTCTCACCTAGGAGAGATGACATCCATCGGATACAATCGGAGATGGCCATTATGAAAGGTGAGCTGACTAGACTAATTGAACTAGTCACGCAATCTCACCGTAGTGGGTCGAAAGAAGAGACGGAATTAAGGAAGTTACCAGTGCGTGGACCGGAAGTGTGTGGGTCGATGCTTTCCATAGCAAATGCGCAGAATATAGGAACGCTAATGGATAGACGGGCCTCTTATGGATCCAGGAAGAATCTCGATGGGGAACGAGGTAACAACAGTGATGGAGAAGGATCGGAGGACGAGCTATATAATATTTCTGGTGCCAAACCCAAAAGGACCGTACCGAAAAAAACATATGCCATGACGGCATGTAAAACTTATCAAGGTACTGTAAAAGGTGTTCAACAAACGACAGAACAGTTTAAGGTGAAGCGTTACAATACTTCAACCTTTTTAGACAATAATTTTGATTTTAATAATAACAAACAAATCTACCATGACTTTAAAGAGACGGAAAACAAGGGGATGGATGATATGACATTAAAAGATATTATCTTTCAGTTTGGAAAGAAATTAAAAGTTTTAAAAAGTGTTCAATTGGATAATACATATTTGAAGAAGTGTTTAGATGCTAATGTGGTACCCATGGGCCTTAGATTTTTTAAATGGCCTATGGGGGTTGAAATGGATGATGAAAGAATAAGTGAATGTACAAAAATGTTTGATAATTTTGGTTTTGTGTTTATGAAATATGATACCATGTAATGATAAAAAAATATGTAATTTACTCACTGAAATTGAACAAATGAATCAAGTAATAACTAATGATTTACTTTTTGATGAGTATGAAATGTGTTTTAATGCACAGTTTACATGGGTTGAAAGTCAGATCAATAAACAGTTTGATAAGAAATGTAAAAAATTAAAACGAGATCTGCAGCAGTATGAAAAGGGAGAGGCTTATAGGTTTGAGGTGAAAAAAGAAAATGCTGAGCATGTAGACAAGAGTTATGATAGGAAACAGATATATAAGAGTAAATCATTTTACAATAATAATAGGAAATTTTGGAGATGGGTATAAATCAAAAAGTTTTTTAGGAGAAAACAAGTGGAGAGAGTACAATTGCAAAGGGGAAGAAAAACAATAGAATGGGCGGCATCAGGGGAGAACAACTTGGTAGATTCTATCAATAGTAAGGTAGAACACGAGATAGTGAAACATAATGACATTCACTATAGTTGGAAGGAGTTCAGTATTTATAATTATACTGATATGAATTTAACTAAAGAAATGTTTCAGTTATTATCCAAAGGAATGAAATATATTCCAAACAATAGAGGAAATTTGGTAGAATATGTTATAGATTTTAAAAAATATTTAAGAAAATTAAATTTAGCACTATTTTTTAAAGGAAATAACACAGTATTTACAGACGAATTTAAGAAGAGAAGTTTGTTTAATCCCCCTCTGAACAATACTTTAGCTATTTTTGAAAAGGTAGTATTAAAAGAACTGTACCAATATATGAATAAAAAACCTAATTATGCTACTAATTTATCTTATAAGGAATATGAAGTATTGAGAAATATACAAAATAATAATAAAATAAGAATTATGAAACCCGACAAGGGTGGGGGTGCTGTGCTATATAATGTAGACGAATACAATAATAAAATTAATAATATCTTATTTAACTCTGGTAATTATTTAGTAACTTCGATTAATGAAGTAAACATTGCATACCACAAGATTGATTTAATGTTAGAGGATTTATTACTTGAAAACAGAATTGACAAGGACCTATATGAATATCTGAAGAACGAATATCCCATTATAAGCACTATAGTTGGGATCCCGAAGGTCCATAAAAACATATTAGAACCTCCCTTTAGGCCTATAATATCTGGGAGCAATTCAAAAACATTTGCCTTTGGAAAGGTCATTGATGGTTGGTTGAAAAATGTATATAATAACATCGTACACATTGTAAAGGATTCATGGGACTTCCTTGGTAGATTGGATAAAAAACTTATTACTAATGACTGCATTTTACTTACAGTGGATGTAGTGGATCTCTTTTCCAGTATTCCACTGGAAGAGGGACTTTCTAGATTCCAGAATAGTGTACAAAAATATAGCAATTTTGAATGGGACAAAGTAAGTGTAATAATGGAGTTTATTGAGATTGTATTATCTAATAATTATATTATATTTCAGGGAGAGTATTACAAACAGAGTAAGGGGGTTGCAATGGGGGCAGCTTGCGCCCCCATGTTAGAAATTTATTCCTCCTGAATTGGGAAGAGGAATATATTTTAGACTCTAGTTGGAAGTCGCATATAAATTGTTATTTGAGATTTTTAGACAATGTTTTTATAATATGGAAGGGTAGTGAAAGTACAATCAAGCAATTCATCAAGTATTTGAATACTAGAAATGATTACTTAAGGTTTACATACAGTATGAATCGTGAGAGTATAGCCTTTTTGGATACTAAGGTTACAATAGAGGGCAAAACTTTTAAATCCAACTTATATAGGAAGGACACCTTTAGCAATGACTATCTGGAGTTCACTAGTTGTCATTCCAAGCAACAGAAGAAGAGCATTATTAAGGGGCGGTGTATACGAGCTGCCAGGATGACATAATCTTATCTGGATATGCTTCTTGAACTAGACAACATAGGAAGAATGTTTAAAATCAGGGGTTACCCCATCCATATGATAACTGATATTGTAAATTATGTCAAACTTGAATGGGGAAAAAAATACAAGCCAATTTTAGGGACAAAAAGGGATGAGGAAATTATTCACAATAGAACAGTTGAACCTAATGAATTTATTAGGGCCTGTGTTATTCAATATGCTCCGGATGTACAAAATGTGAAAGGGTTAATCGAAAGAAATTGGAATATTTTAAAAACTGATGAAAATGTTTATAATGTAGTTGGTAAGGGACCCAAATTTGTGTATAGGAATGGGTTAAATCTAAAAGCCAGATTTGGTATGGCAAAAGATAATATTAATGCAACAGTTAGGGGTACCTCAAAATGTGGGAGATGTAACCAGTGCAAATATATTATTACAGCTAAGAATATTACACTGGAGAATACAAATAAGACAACTATCCAATTTTGTAAAGGAAATTGTAGGACAACTCAGGTCATATATTTAGCTAAATGCACTACATGTCCTTGTTATTATGTAGGAATGACCACTAGATGTCTTAGAAATAGGATTTATGAACATTTGTATAAAATAAAAAAACAGGATGAGAACAACGCTCTTTGGAGGCATTGTAACAGTAATAAGGATTGTAATTCATTCGAATTTGGTATTTTGGAACACATTAGGTCAAATCCGAGAGGTGGGAATATCAAGTTGCGATTAATGGAGAAAGAAGCTCGATGGCAAACTAAATTAAATGTCTCAGAAATGCCAGGGCTTAATGAAACAATATCGATTAAACCTATGTTAGAGAAAAACAGATAGAATAGAAATTTTGGAAGGTGTGTAATTTGTGTATGACTAATATTAAATGCAAAATTTATAAATTAGCCTTGTAGGTAGGAGAATTGGTAGTTCACAATCAATACATTATATATAAATTGGGTTTTAAGTATAGCACAGTTTTCCTTCCATATATATTATGGCATTATATATATTTTTTAATACAATATTTTTTAATACAATATTTATCATATTTATTGGTATAAAGTTGTTGACAGGATGTATTATACAACTCATGTACTAAGTATGGTTAAATATCATGGGTTCATATATTATTTAGGATGGGGAAATATTTTTAATAACTTTTGTAGATTTTTATTTATTATTTAGGGGGAATCAGGCACAGGGCACTTTAAGAATCAATTTGTGGATTATAAATGGAGTATATGTAATTAGAGCCACTGATTGGTGAAGACAAGTATAAAAGTGAATTATGGCAGTTAAAAAATGTTCTGATGAAATCTACTGTTGTAGATGAAAGCGCTTAACCAGACTTGCCGTATTTTAAATAGTGTCTTCAATAAAAGAACAATTTTTATTCTTATATCGTGCCAGTGCTTCATATTTTGACTGGGACTGTATTTAACCTTCGGGTGTTGTCGCTTTATTTGGTTGGACTGACCGGTCATTTTTATACATTCTCTCTGTCTCAGTCATTGCACGCTCACTCTACAGACACCACAGGTCCCCTTACAGCCTCTCTAGGTTCCTTTGTACCTCTTCTAACAACACACATCCACACTCAGTCAGCTCACCCTCACTCCTCTTACTTTACTGCTCACTGAGGTGCTGTGCACTTTATAATAACTAGCCATATTCCTAACATAACTTAATATCTCTTTTACAGCATACTTGGTCTGCCTGTATCAGCACAGCTCGCCCCCCCCCCCCCCCCAGCAACTACAACATTGGCAAATAAAACCACTGTTACGCTACAGTTATTGCAAGCCAAGAGTAACACCTCTTAATAAGGATACCCACCAAACAAGTCTGCATAGGTGACTGGATGTTTGCAGTTTCTTGTTATTAGCAGATTTGTCCTTAATAGTTATGTTTTAAACATTATGACTGGTTGTTTACATTTCTTTTTATAGCATATTTGTTACTTTTACTAGTTATTTTTAAACATTACTTTGGCCAGCGTGCACACCTGCAAGGGCTTCCCACCCCCAATCCCAGGCAACTATAACTTGGTTTCTTGCCACTAAGTGGCACGACTAACAATATATTTGCTGTATCTTGTCTCAACTAAATCTGCCTCCCCATTAGAATTCCTGTAAAGTAAGGCTAGTACCATTTACTTGGTGTATTTTGTCTCCAGATAGATTTGCCTTCCTTTGTTTTACTTACACAGCAAGGCCATAAAAGCAGTGTGTCTGCAACTAACTGCTTACACTCCTACCTTTCTGCTGCTACCTCTTCCTTGCTTTCACTTGACTTATAGCTCCAAAGCTTCTACTTCTCATACTGATTGTTTTTCTTTGCACTCTTCTGTGAGAGGGGCCCAGCCCATTCCATTCACGCTCACTATGCTTGGGCTCATTCCACACCCCTATCCTACCCCATTCCCCACCCATGCCTGCACCACCTAGGCTTATACCAACACTAACCACTCCCCTAACTTTCCCCAATCAAGAATCAGCCTCAATCCACCCTCTCCTCACACAACTTAATTGCAACAGTCCTTAATCACGCTATTCCCACCACACTACACCAACACTCCTCTTTCCCTATATCTTCATCACACCATTCAGGTATCTTACATTTTAAAAAGAATACACACCATGTTCTTTCTCCTGCCCACACTCTATACCCTACTGCTATCTGCATACTATCTAATATCCTACAGTCACCTACAGATATAACATGTCCTTTTCCCCACACTATATTATACTAATACTGTCCACTCCTCGCTCTCCTACATTGCCATCTCCTCCCAACTCTACAATCACACACCTATTGCATACTTCCACTTCAAACATGTAGTTGTCAGTAATACTACTAACCACTTCAGCAAACACCTTCACATACTCTCAAAACTGTCACAAAAACATGCAAGTGTATCATCACAGATTCTCCATAGTGGTGAAATACACCCCACTCCCAGGCCACATACTGCACAACATACCATCATGGCTAACAGTCCACACCTTCCTCACATTAAAACTACAGACCTTCTCATTCTTAACAAGAACCTTAGCAGCCTAGTTAACAAGATCATAGACTTTCATGCAGTCATTGCACAATACTCACCAGACATTTTTATAGCAACAGAAACTTAGCTAAAGCCCCATATAAGAGACCCAGACATACTCCCACAAGGTTATAGCATACACAGGTTAGACAGGATCAGGAAAAAGGGTGATGGGGTTGCAATTTTCTACAAAGATTACCTAAGCATAGACTACTTACCCATCAAATACCTTTATAACAACTGTGAAGTTCTATTAACATGTCTCAGAATCAACCCAAAGAAAAATATTACCATAATAGCCACTTACATACCTCCCAACAATACTCCCACTGCCATTGAGGAACTCATAGCCTGGACAGCTTCAACCTACACCCATGAAACCATTATTACAGGTATCTTCAACTTAGACAGGAACACTTGCACTGGTGATAACCTCTCTACCTTCATAAATCTACATGGTTTCTCACAAACAATCCAGTTTCCCAGTCAAATAGATAAACATAGCAATAGGGAATTTATCTTAGACTGGTCACTTATCAACAGTACCACCCACAACTATCTCCCCAGATGCCTTCCAGATAATTTATGTGACCATAGACCTACCTACTTAATCTGTCATCAGCTCAACTCACCCAGAACCATAGTTTACAAAGTCATACAAAATACCAAAAACTTCTCCAACGAAGCATTTATAGTCTTGCTCAATAAATGCAACTGGGCACCACTTCATTACCTCCAACTTGACCAGGCCATTACATACTTCAATGACACATTTCTAGCTATTCTAAATAGCTTAGCACCAACTCGTACATGTCATGTTAAAAATAAGAGATTGCCCTGGATATCAAAAGAAACCATTAAACTTGAAAAACTAAGAGACAAAACCTGGAATCAATACCAAAAAACAACAGACAATAAAACTCTGCTAGCATACCAGCAGCTCCACAATCGAACAAAAACACAACTCAAACTAGACTAAAAAACATATTATACAACTATGCAAAACAAATATGAAAACAATTCCAAAAAAGTTCTGGCAAGCAATTAACTCACTCCTCCACCCAGGTAAAACTATAACCTCAGAAACAACAACCAATAACCAAAGCATGAATATCGCCTCACATATCAACACCTACTTTATAAACACCATCCTCTCCTTAGTTACAGGGAACAATTCCACCCCTCTGTCTCTTCCACCTAATGTGGAAACTAACAACAATTTTTTTTACCTCAAACCTGTCCCAACTAACACCACAAGAGCAATGCTGAAAAACCTGATATCTTCTTCCTTAGCAGCTGACCAACTCCCCAATGAGTACCTCAAACAATCATCTAATGGCATAGCTCTGCCTATCTCCATTCTGGTAAATACGTCTATAGCAGAACAATATGTCCCAAAACTATGGAAAATTTACTATATCACCCCTCTGCATAAAGGAGGAACATTAACAGAATTAAATAACTACAGACCCATAGACATCCTTTCCCCCATGTCAAAAGTCTGGAAAAATGTATCCACACTCAATTACTACAATACCTGTTATCTCACAACCTTATCTCTCCCTCCCAACATGGTTTCAGACCAAAACATAACACCACCACAGCCCTAATTAATTTCTCTAACACCATCAACCAACTGAGAAATTCAAAACAGCAAGTAGCATCAATTTTCTTAGACATGTCAAAAGTGTTTGACATTGTCTCCCATCAGAAACTCCTTAGTACTCTTGCCTTACTAAACCTATCAAAGACTTCTCTCTCCTGGTTCCTAAACTATCTTTCTGACAGACAACAAGCAGTACAATGGAAATCCGAAGTCTCACCACTTCTGTCTTTCTCGATTGGAGTCCCCCATGGGTCCATACTAGGACCCCTTCTTTTCACCATCTTCTCTA
The DNA here is from genome assembly GCF_019279795.1 of Protopterus annectens. Taxonomy (NCBI): domain Eukaryota; kingdom Metazoa; phylum Chordata; order Ceratodontiformes; family Protopteridae; genus Protopterus; species Protopterus annectens. Next base: position 602,128,129 of record NC_056733.1, read on the forward strand.
ATGATCTATCCTTATCCAAAATACACGCTAAAGTAGTTCAGTATGTGGATAATTTAACTTTAATCTCCTCAGCAGATACGTTACCAGACCTCCAAATAGTAGCCCAACAAGCTTTTAATGATATGGAAACATATCTAAGTAAATCACAACTAATCCTCAACCCCAAAAAGACACAGTTAATGCCATTTACCAGTAGCAAACAATCTCTGAACACCCCTCCTTTCACTATTCTCTCAGCAAACAACGCAGTCATCCAACCAGTTGAGCATACAAAACTCCTTGGAGTGACAATTGACAACACACTCAGATTTGACCAACACATAACCACCACAATTAAGAAAGTTCACATCAGACTTGGCTCACTGTACAGAAGCAAGCCATTCCTCACTGACAATATCAGACTAGCCATATCCAGAACCTTCCTCCTCTCTACACTCCTATATGCTTTCCCCCTTTTTACCAACTTAAAAAAATCAGACTTGACCAAATTGGAAACTTGCTACAACAAAATAGCCCATTTCACAGCCAACCTTCCCCACCAAACCCACCACTGTAGTGCTCTACATAAATTAAACTGTCTCAAGCTATCTAACCTTCTTCATCTCTACTCTTCTTCATCTCTATGAACTTAAATTCACACACAATATTATCTTCCATCCTGACAGCTGCCCATCCCTCAAGGAACTAGTTGTTCCCTACACATGCCCATGAAGTCTAAGATCTGCAGACAGAAACTTTCTCACAGTAAACAAAGCTAACAACGCTCACGGTGAAGCCCTATTCTCAAATCAAATAGCCACATTATGAAACCCTCTACCCTACACCCTCAAAAGCACACTTGAATCTACCAGTTTTAGACAACTACTATTTGAACATCTACCCAAGAACTGGCATTACTCTTGTGCCAAACCTGACTAACAAGATAAATATAACTCTCTCAACACACTGTCCACTTCTTATTTCATTTTCTCCCTCTCCTCAGTGTTTATTATTACTCAACAATAAATATAAAGGAAATCACATTTGGTTATATGTACACACTACTAACTTTATTTTTTCTCACAGTGATCTTCACTGAAATGCTTGTGTTTTTCTTTTTGAACCTGTATCTACTATAAAATGGCATTGAATACTACTTTGTATAGACTAACTAGAAGATATGTATTCTGCATCTTACTGTATGTATACTATTGTACTATCTAATTACTGTATATTGCTTGTACTTCTGTGCAGCTTTTCTCCCCGGTTGTGCTGAAAATGGGCTTCTGGCCCAGTCGGACTTTCCCAGTAAACAAATGTAAATAAATAAATAAATAAATAAGCTAGATAGGTAGGGGTTCTAATCTCACAACTGGTAACTCTGTAAGTGTGTGTGTGTGTGTGTGTGTGTGTGTGTGTGTGTGTGTGTGTGTGTGTGTGTGCGAGGTATATCCCCTGTAGCAGTGTGGCTGTCTTGTGTGTACGATGGTTATACCATTTTGAGGGCCTATTAATCCCCCCATTGGATTACATTACAGGACCTGCTGCTGTCATTCACCTTAGATGCACCATTAGACACTTTCCAGGCACATAAGCTCTGTAGTGCATGTGATAAGTAAGTAGCACTATAGTACATACAACTAAATAGGTAGAGGTTTTAATCTCACAACTGGCAAATCATGTGTGTGTGTGTGTGTGTGTGTGTGTGTGTGTGTGTGTGTGTGTGTGTGTGTTTGTGGCATATCCCATGTAGCAGTGTGCTGCCTTGTGTGTGTGATGGTTATACCATTTTGAGGGCCTGTTCCAACCTGCTAATCTCCCCATTGGATTATTTACATGGCTTGCTGCTGTCATTCACCTTAGATGCACCGTTAGACACTCTCAGGGCACATAAGCTCCATGGCGCATGCAATAAGTATGTAGCACCATAGCACATACAACTAGATAGGTAGGGGGTTTAATCTCACAACTGGCAACTTGTGTGTGTGTGTGTGTGTGTGTGTGTGTGTGTGTGTGTGTGTGTGTGTGTGTGTGTGTGTGTGTGTGTGTGTGTGTGTGTGTGTGTATGTGGCTTATCCCCTGTAGCAGTGTGGCTGCCTTGTGTGTTTGATGGTTATACCATTTTGAGGGCCTGTTCCACCCTGTTAATCTCCCCATTGGATTTCTTTACATGGCCTACTGCTGTCATTCACCTTAGATGCACTGTTAGACACTCTCCAGGATCATAAGGATTATCATTCTTATAAGAAAAGTGCAGTCCGGGTCTGAACTGCCTGCAAACAGCTAAAGTTAACTTTGAACCTAACACCACTCTTAAGTATTCAACTGCGATACCACCTTTATCATTCTTGTAAGAAAAGTGCAGTCCGGGTCTGAACTGTCTGCAAACAGCTAAAGTTAACTTTGAACCTAACACCACTCTTAAGTATTCCACTGTGGTACCACCTTTATCATTCTTATAAGAAAGGCGCAGTCCAGGTCTGAATTGTCTGCAAACAGCTAAAGTTAACTTTGAAACTAACACCACTCTTAAATATTCAACTGTGGTACCACCTTTCTCATTCTTATAAGAAAAGCGCAGTCCAGTTCTGAACTGTCTGCAAACAGCTAAAGTTAACTTTGAGTATGTGTCTACATGTTTGAGCCAATATTCATTTTCCCCTGGAGAGCACTCTGCTTTGGCTTGTAAGCAGCCCCCCCCCCCACTACACACACACACACACACACACACACACACACACACACACACACACACACTCTCATCTTCCACTTTCTCTCTTATTCCCTTCTGTTAGCAAATAGTATCCATAACTGATCAATACTGTGTGTTTGTTAATTTAAACTGAGACCACAGTAGCCTACTGATGCAAGTTTATCCTGCTTTTCCACCTGAGAAATGGTTAAGAAATGATTTACAGTTTCAGAGCAGTCTTTGGTCAATTCTGATTGGTTCTTAAATACAAACTTGTCTTTACTTTGGCTCATTAGCAGCAGTACAAAAGAACTGCCTGCTCACACCCTTGTTCTCCCCCTCCCCCCCTTCCCTGTTTATTACCTTAAGCCAATCCCAAAGTTAATAAATATTGCCTGTGGCAGGCACCATTTTTAAAACTGCAATCCACTCTGCTACAGGCCCCATGATGAGCTCAGTGTCTCTCAAGTAAGTGTTTTACAACTGTATATGCCTATTTATGTTGAATTGTGTTAGATATTTTACAGCTGTATATGTTTATTTATGTTGAATTGTATTAGACATCTAATATGATTTATGCTTTATTATTGGAAGTTACTATGGCATGCTAGCATTTTGGCTGCACCAAGTTGTTTTTAGTATAATAGTATGGTCTATTTGCATTGCTGCACCTTGTTCACTAATGTTATTCATGTAAATGTGTTGTGTGTAGACAGCTCATACTGGTGTCTAATTATTTCTATATAATTGTGTTGTTGCTGGTGGATAGAATCACATTAGAGACCCAGGACAGAGTGCTGCTCTCTATATTTTTATCTGTGACTGCATAACTGTCTGATGAGGTTTCTTCTAACAGATATTTTTCCAATTGGCTCAGTATCTGCATATGCTAGTAGTTGGTTCAAGTCATATTTTCCTGTATTCAGTAGCTATTTGCTCAGTTTGGTTTTTTTGTAATCTTTATAATATATCTTTACCATCTCAAAAGCGCTTACTCCTCTCTGTACTCTTCTTTTCTAGACCTAACACCACTCTTAAGTATTCAACTGCGGTACCACCTTTATCATTCTTATAAGAAAAGCACAGTCTGGGTATGAGCTGTCTGCAAACAGCTAAAGTTAACTTTGAGTATGTGTCTACCTGTTTGAGCTAATATTCATTTTCCCCTGGAGAGCACTCTGCTTTGGCTTGTAAGCACCCACCTCCCTCACACACACACAGACACACATACACACACACATCTTCCACTTTCTCTCTTATTCCCTTCTGTTAGCAAATAGTATCCATAACTGATCAATACTGTGTGTTTGTTAATTTAAACTGAGACCACAGTAGCCTACTGATACAATGTTAACCTGTTTTTCCACCTGAGAAATGGTTAAGAAATGGCTTACAGATTCAGAGCAGTCCTTGGTCAATTCTGATTGTTTCTTAAACACAAACTTGTCTTTGATTTGGCTCATTAGCAGCAGTACAAAACAACTGCCTGCTCACACCCTTGTTCTCCCCCTCCCCCTTCCCTGTTTATTACCTTAAGCCAATCCCAAAGTTAATAAATATTACCTGTGGCAGGCACCATTTTTAAAACTACAGCCACCCTTTGTCACTATTATATGTTCATTTATCAGTTTACTCTGTTACCTGATTGTTTCCAGCCCCCTCATAAGAGCTACTAACACTCTACCCGCTTTACTCCCCACCCTGCCCCCTATTCCGTCCTGCCCCCAGTGGTCCTACCTTTATTACACTCACAAACCCCTCCCATCTTTCCAAAAGCCAGCCACAGCGTTAACCCAACACTACCTCCTCCATCTTCCCACTACTATCACACCTCCTCAACTAACATGTACAAGCATACCTTACCTATGCTCACTGCATGCACTCTCCTTGCATATCTTACATCCTACCAAAGCTCCATCATTCCCCCACTCAACTACTACCACTGTACTACTACTCACACCACCACTCATGTCTCACCCTCACTCAGCTCCCCTCCCACCAACTCAAGAACCATTCCTATGCATCCTCCACATATTCTGCAAACTATATTATTGAAACAGAAAGCATCCCTAAAACTTAACATTAGTAACCCTCCGCCCATACCTATTACCCACAGAGCACAATCATAAAGTTTCCCTAATAAACAAACACATTCATAAACTGAGAAAACTAATAACCTTATGCATATCAAAACTAGCCCTAAGTGGAAACATCCACCCCAACCCCGGCCCCACCATCTCCAACCCCAGCCCTCATAATCAGACTACAAACCACAACTTCTCCCATATCACAGCCAATAGAAAGCCAAGTGACTTCCTTCTACTAAGCCTAAATATTAGAAATATATCCAACTAAGTCCATGAACTCCATGCCACCATAGACTTGTACTCCCCAGATATAGTCATACTGACAGAAACCTGGCTAAAACCTGACATTACCAGTGAACAAATACTCCCTACTGGTTACAGCATATTAAGAGTAGACTGGCTAAACAAGAAAGGAGGCGGTGTAGCTATAATATTTAAACAGCGTCTAAACATCCAGATCTTAAAATCATCAGCTCCACAAATAGGCAATGAAGGAATAATATATACCAACCTCAAAATAAACCAAAACAAAACCATCAACATAATTGGATGCTACTTCCCACCTGGCCAAAACATCCCTCCACTAGAAAACCTCCTCAGCTGGTCTACCCACCATCTCCCCCAAGAAACTATAATTTTAGATGATTTCAATATTGACTAGCAATCCTGTTCTGGAAACCATCCAACCCATCATGTAAACCTTCATGGCTTTACCCAACTAGTCCAGTCGCCAACCAGGATAAATAAAAGCTCCAGCAAGCACACTATCCTGGATTAGATACTAGTCAGTAAGAGCCCCCAGTCATATATAACAGGCTGCTTATCAGATAGCCTCAGTGATCACTCCCCAACATTCCTACTCGAAAAATACCCATAACAAGCTAAACCTGTCATCTACCGTCAAATACATAAAAACCTAAACTTTAACCCACTCATATTCATCTCATCCCTCAAAGAATGTAACTGGCATCCTCTAAAGTACCTCTGTCTTGATGACACAGTTGAATTTTTTAATACTACCTTCCTGAGCATCCTTAATTACCATGCCCCCATAAGACTTTCCAGAACCAAAGCACAACCCACCCCATGGCTACAGAAAACCACTAAGTCAGAAATGGAAAACAGGGATAAAGCCTAGGAGCACTGGCTCAAAATCAAAACCCCCCTCAACTAGATAGAAATTCCTGGAATAGAGTCAAAAAGCTAATAAAACAGGACAAATTCCAGTACTACCAGTCTGCCCTAGACTCCTCCCAACACAGCCCCAAACAATTCTGATCCTCCATAAACACCATCCTCCACCCAGGTAAAATCAATACCCCTCCTCCTAACATCCCTCACTCCTCCAAAAATATTGCTACCTCATTCAACACACACTTCACACAAACCATACTATCACTAGCTAAACAACACAACCCCCTGCAACCCACACCTTCAACTAGTAATCTCCCCACCGCCTTCTCTTTTTCTCCTGTACCTACCTCCAACATAAAAAAACTCTTAACTAAACTTAAGCCCACCAAATTAGCAGCAGACAACCTCCCAAGTGAATACCTACAAATCGCAGCTGATACTCTGGACTACCCGGTATCCATCTTGATTAACCGGTCTCTGTCAGAAAGTTACGTTCCCACACTGTGGAAAGTATCACATATAATTCCCCTCCACAAAGGCGGCCACTCCACAGAACTAACCAATTACTGCCCCATAGCTATTCTCTCTCCACTCTCCAAAATACTACAGAGATGCATACACTCTCAGGTCTCAGGCTACCTCCTTACTAACAGCCTCCTTTCCAATACTCAGCATGGTTTCTGACCAAACCATAGCACCACCACTGCCTTACTCTCCTTTACTAACACTATTCTTCAGCATAAAAACAATGGCTATCTCTCCTCTGCTGCTTTCCTAGACCTATCCAAAGCACTTAACATGGTCCCACACAAACAACTCATCTCTGTCCTCAATAACCTATCCTTCTCTCAATCAGTCACCAACTGGTTTCAGAGTTACCTGTCTGACCGCCAACAATCCATTCTATGGCAGAATGACATATCTCTCCAACTACCTGTCTCCATAGGGGTTCCCCAAGGATACATCCTTGGACCCCTACTCTTTTCTGTTTCCACCAATAATGTAGACTCTGCCACCAAACATGGCACACTCATACAATACGCAGATGACTCAACCATCATCTGCTCTGCCCAGTCCCTACCCAAACTGCAAAAAGTCACACAGGAAGCCTTTTCCTCTGTTGAAACTTGGTTATCCGATGCCCAATTAATACTCAACCCAAACAAAACTAAACTACTCATCTTCCAACCCACCAAACATACTCAAAACAACTCTCACTTTAACATAACAGTAAAAGACAACACCACTATATACTCAACTGAACACACCAAATTGCTAGGAGTGGAAATAGACAATAAACTAAAATTTGACATTCACATATCCATGACCATAAAAAAGTCCCCAAAAAACTAGGAGCGTTACACAGAAATAAGCAACTTCTCACCAAAGCAGCAAAGATTTCAATAGCAAATTCCCACCTTATCTCCACCCTACTTTATGCCTCTCCAATATATACCAACCTAAGGCAATGTGATCTAAGCAAGCTAGAGACCTGCTACAACAAAATTGCCAAATTTGCCACAGGGGCATCCTACCATAGTCACCACTGTCTCTCACTTGCTGAACTGGGCTGGCTTGAACTCCCTCACCTCCTTCAATGGCATCAACTCTCAGTCGCCCACAAACTACTAACCATCCACTAAATGTCCCATCCCTCCAGAATCTACTCCAACCCTATTGCACCACCAGACCACTAAGATCCAGCAACAAAAATCACTTGCAGATCACTAAAGCCAATAACTCTGCTGGTGAAGCACTATTTTCTTGCGCCATAGCTAAATTATGGAACTCCCTCCCACCCACGATTACCTCCGTACCATCATGCACCCACTTCAAAACTTTACTAAAAGCACACCTAAAAACATGCTGGCTATGCCCTTGCAACTCCCACTCTAATATCACCCATCCCATCCAACCACTACCTTTTTTTCCACTCCACTAACTACATTGATTATAGCAAGCTCAGATGCTCATAAGCCTAGTACTTATACAGCAGGAACTTCTTATTGTAACATTTGTTAATGTCTGTAATGTACTTTGCAGATAAATATTCTAGTTGTCTACTGATGTACTATGTTCTTCATCTGTAAATATGTTTGTAATTAATTGCTATGTTAATCAAATTGCTAATTGCTATGTAATCCATTGTAACTACTGTCTGTTTATTTTAACTGTGGAGCTTTTCTCCCCGGGACTCCGCTGAAAATGGACCTACATCCAGTCGGACACTCCCGGTCAACAAATGTAAATAAATAAATAAATAAGCTCCATAGAGCATGTGATATGTATGTAGTACTATAGTGTATATACCTAGGCATTCCAGTCCCAAAACAAGGAACCTTGTGAATTTATGCATGTGTGAATGCATATCCCCTTACAGCTGTGTTAGGCCCACCATCATACTTCTCAATCCCTTATAGCAAAACATCTGGATAAAGCCAGACAGAAAAGTAAGACAAAGGCCAAATATAGGGGCAATTTTAAAATATTGCTCTTACAAACATAGAAAGCTGATAGCATAACAGGTTGTGCATTAGCATGAATTTTTCAGAAGGGTATGAAGTCTGAAAATAAAATATCTTTATTTTTGTCTAACTTCAGTCTTTAATGATTTGCCACTAATTTGCCAGAAAACCACAATGTTATCAAAAATGGACCAAAAATATATGGCAAACATCAGGACATTCTGCAGAAATCTGTACAGGTGAGAGGTATGGCCACCAGCTCTCCCACCCTGCAGGTTGCAGACCATGTTTGGCCAGGTGTGACCTGTGAAAACAACTCAAGCAATACAGAGTTCCCAAGAGTATAGGACAACAAACATTTCCTAAATTTTTGTAATAATAGCATAAAGCAGTTGTTGTACATCAGAAACACCTTAATGTTATGATAAATAGCACAAGCTCTGGAAATGTCACAAAAATAAGCTGTCATATTGGAAGACCAAGAGAGGTCCTGTCTGTTGCATTTGCCATGGGTATGGTTTGTCATGCCAACTCTTATGATACAAGAAGTGTCCTACATTGCACATTTTATAAGGTGGCAAACCTACTCTGTGTTGCCTATGTCTGTGCAGTATGTAGATATGCGGAGGCCCTGTGAATAGCTGCTGCCCCCAATGACCCACATGTATCTAGGTATGAATGCTAACTGCCACCACCCATATTTGGAGGTACTGCCTAACTCTGTAGTTCATAGGTTCATAGGTATGTACTAGGCTAATGGCCCCAGAGCATTTACAAGACTAGCCCATAGGATTACCCTGGCATCGTGCCACCCAACCTTAGTTTCCAGTGCCTCTGTTGAGTAAAGCCACTGGAGCGATCCCTGGGGTGAATTTTCTATTTCCCATCCACTCATCAAGATTTCTCACGAAGAGGGCCAGTGAGGTGCTCTGTTTCACATGTATGGGAAGTCTATTCCATAGCATGGGCAGTCTCTGGGTTATGAACCTGTCCCTCCAGTACATTCTGTTGATTGTGGTAATGAGGTTGAGGTCTCTGGAGTGTGTGGTACGGAGGGATTGTGATTTTTTTTAGATGTATCATTTCTAACAGAGCTAGGTCACACATGGCTTTGTAAGGCAAGCAGAGATCGCCTCTAAGTAGGCGATATTAGACAGAGAATAGTTGGAGTTTTTTGAGTCTGTCCATATAGGACAAGTGTTTAAGGCCTAGGATCCTCTTTGTGAGGTACTTTTGTGGCTTCTCCAGTTGTTACAGGTGTCTAGTGAGGTATATGCCAAATGGGGCATTGTATTTGATGATTGCCCTAATGAGGGAAGAGTAGAGGGAGACAATGACCTCTTTCTTCCTGTATGAGATGTGCCACATAGAAGGACTTTCTGACCACAGTGTCAGTGTGGTGGTCAAAAGAGAGGTTGCTGTCAACCTGTGTTCCCAGATCTCTTATAATGCCTTCTGTGTTCAGTGGACTACCATCAATGTGGTAGTTCATGGGATCTGGGTTTTTCCCAAAGGGGATGACGACACATTTTTTAGCATTGAGCTTAAGGCCATGGTTCTGACACCAGTCGTTGAGGCTTTTCTGTAGGACGTCAACATCACTTGAGGAGTTAATAATAGCTCTCAACTTGCAATCATCTGGGAACTTTGTCAGCCAGAGTCCCTTTGTACTGGACTGGACTTCTGAGAAGTAAATACCAAACAGGAGAGGACCCAGGACCGATCCCTGTAGGACTCCACTTGTGACCGGTTGGCAGTCTGACTTGGAGTCAGCTACTTTCAGTTCTATCTGTGAGCCAGTTTGCAACCCACCTAGTGATATTGAGGTTGATGCCTAGCTTAGTGATTTATTCTATGATTCCTGAGTGGGGAATGGCATCAAAGGCCTTGGCCAGATCAAAGTAGGCTGTATGAACCACCTTGCCTTCATCCACAGCTCTGGTGACTGATGCAAAGAAGTCGACCAAGTTGAGCAGGCATGATCTACCCTTCACAAAACCAAACTGTGTGGGATACAGAGTTTGGAGATTCCCTATATCCTTGTTTATTAGGTCCATGATGATGCGTTCCATAGCTCTGCATATCAGACTTGTCAGGCTAATGGGCGATAGTTCCCAGGGTCTGTAGTCACTCCTCCTTTGTGGAGAGGGATGACTATAAGCAGTGCACCATTCAGTAGGGAAAAAGCGTGAGGTGAGGCTGTGATTGAACAGAGAACACAGGATAGGTGCCAGTTCACTCTGTAGTTCATATAGAACACAGACAGGGATATTGTCAGGTCCCATAGAAGCTGTATTCTTGGCCTTGGACAGTGCTGTTTTAACCTGTGCAGCAGTAATACTGGGTGCCTGGCAATCTCCTGGTATTTTGATTGGTCCTTTGGGGGGGAGTTGGCATTGAATCTGTCAGCCAGTATATTGGCAATATCTGTTGGCTCGGTATAGGAGGTACCATTGTACAGTACCTCAGAGCAAATCTGGGTATTGCCGTGGAGGTTCTTTACATAACTATAGAAGGCCTTGTGGTTGTCTTTACTATCTGCTGCAATTCTGTTTTCATAGATAGCCTTAGAGGATTTGTTGAGGGATCTCAACTTTTTGTGAGGCTGATAAGGGAGTTTTTCCAGTCTTGGGACTTCATCTTATTCTGCATCCGTTTCCTCTTTCTGTTGTAGTTTGTTGATGGCAGATTGGCTTCCATTTTTTGAGGAGAGCATCTTGGTTTTATTGGGTATGGCGAGATCCATACATTTGTGTACGTGTTCATACAGTGCATTGGTGTATGATTTGGCAGTCATGCAACTATTCTCCATTTGCATGGGAGCTGTGAAGTTAGCCACCTCTGTTCTTAGGAGTCCAAAGTTAGCTTTGGAGATGTTTTTCATGGTGGTTACCTTTGTGTGGGGGGGGGGGGGGGGGATTTCCAAGATGATTAGTTTGTGGTCGGATCTAACCAGGCAGGGGTTGACTATTGGTGTAGAGCAACAGTCACCCATGTTAGTAATGACCAGGTCAAGGATGTTGCTACTTCTAGTGGGGGTAAGAACGAGCTGGTCCAGGGCATTGGAATTAATGAATTCCAGGAAATGCTGGACAAGTGTATTGGTATATGAGTAGTTTTCCCAGTTAATGGAGGGGTAGTTGAAGTCGCCCAGTATGAGTGTGTTAGGTTGGACCCTAATATTCTCCAGAGTCCTTAGGAATGTGGAGTGATTGTCTTGGGACATGGTTGGGGACCTATAACAAGCTATGACCTGAATTGCAGTCTTACCCAATGTTAGCTGCACCTGAAGTATCTCGGATGCATTATGTTGGGCTACCAGTCTGGAGGTGTGCAGATCCTTTAAGAATATGGAAACACCACCACCTTTGGAGCTTCGGTCCAAGTTCTGGGGCTGAAAGGTGTGGAATGAGTTATAGCCTGGTAGTGCAGAGGTGCTTCTGCTGCCTTGAACCAGGTCTCTGTTACAGCACAAATGTTGATGTTCTCCATTTTAAGGAGTGCTTCAAGCGAGTGTATTTTGTGATTTAGACTTCTAGCATTGTGTAGCATGACCCTCAAATTGCATTTGTTTGCAGCTGTTACAGTGGTAATTTGGTCTTTGGAACACCACCTATAAAAGGCACTATAGAGGTGGCAAGAGCCTTGGCCAGTATCTGGAAGCCCAGGGGTGACAGATGCAGGCCATCTGTGGCAAAACATCGAGGTCTGTCAATCATGTCATCCTAGCAGACAGATACTGGATTCCCTTAGAATGACACCAGAAACTTAGCCAAGTGTTGAAATAAATCATTTTCTGCTTGTACTGTGGTATCAATCTGGGTGATTGTAGGATGCTGCCCAGGGCTAGGTTCGTACCTGCCTGGGCTACATAATCCAAGAGCTCCTCCATGTCTCTTTTCATGTAGTCCAGGGAGGTACGTCTCAGGTCATTCACACCCACATGTACAATGACAGCGTCATATTTGTACTTGTTGTTGAGGGACCTGAATGCATGCGTTATATGGCAGATCCTGGCACCTGACAGCCAGCTGACTGTTACTTTCTCCTTATTTAACCTAGTGAGTGGGACATCAGTGCACCTCACTATTGAATCACCTATGACTAGTGTGCTGGGCATGCTGTTTTGCCTTAAGGGCTTTGGTTGAGTGGCACACTGTTTAAGAGAGTTATGTGTCTCATGATTAGTGTTGCGTTGTGGTGGTCATGTGCATTTCTGCCTTGGAGGTCCCTGCTGTTTGGGTAGATTTTTATTGAGAGCCTCTGCAAAGCTGGATGTGTGGTTTGTGTTTTTATGTGAAGGCAGTGCTGGTGTGTATTCTGGAGGGCTATGTGTTCCATGAGGTGTGACGCAAGTGTTGACCTTCTCCTCTTGACCAGCTATTCCGGTCTTGGCTGGAGAGTGCATGGCTTCCAATTTGGATATATAAGTGCATCTCTTGCAAGTTTGAGTGTTGGGAGGTAAGAGGAGAAGGATGTCGGCGTACATGGGACAGTTCTTACATTGCCTCTGGATGTCCAAGTTTACCAGGCTAACAGGAAAAAGCACAGGAAATTGACCTTTAGACATGCCTGGAGGGGTGGGCATTAATAATAAGTACTAGAGCTGTTTCCTAGTAGAACATTTAGTGCTGGTAGCACTTTTGTGTGATACAATAATTTCTATAAGAAGTCTGGTATGGTAAAGTGCTAGACTAATAATCTAGTAAAAGTGCAGGAGAGGAGAGAACTAGCAGACCTAAGGGAAAAGTTGAAGAGCAGACTTTGGCACCTCTCAGATGCTGGTGACTGTAAGTTGTGTTCTGTCTGTCATTGACCCACCAACTGATGTTAACACACTGCAATGGGGTCTTACATCAGGTATGGAATGGTGGGAAGGTCCTGGCCTCGAGATGAATGCAGAAAACAGTACCATCATACCATATAGCAAGGACATGGCTCCACTATTTCCCACATCATCAGCAGCCCCATAAACACATAACCTGTGTTGAGAGACAGGTTGATAACACTGTTGCACTCAGTCATCAAGTAGCGGCAGTGGTCAAAAAAGACTTGTATGTGGTTCACCACTTGGGTAAAGGGAGTGTGTTCAGATAAAAGTTGGACATTACCTCTGTATATTCCTCAGTCCATACAACAATAATTTAGTGCCGTAGTCCATTTGGTATGTACATATCCAGACATCTGCATCATCTGGAAAGGCCATAGTAATACCTATAAAGGTAATCCATGTCCTCCAACATCTGCTCCATGCAGACAGCCTTAAATCAGTATTGCCCCACTCAGTTTTGGACAGGTTGTTCACAGGTGGGCTGTGGTACGCCTGGATGGCAATGTTGTGCCCAGCTCTTCCACAGCTGGCCCATATATGTGAGTCTAACTCTTCGTGCATTACCAGTATGACAGGCCTGAATCTGATATGCAACATCAACAAAACCTGCTTGATAGATTGCCCTGTCTCAGGAATGCACTTCCCAGACATGTCAAAGAGAGTACCATGCAGATTCTCAAGTGCAGCTATGATGAGTGGATGGGAAACCACAAATCCATCCCAGGGGGTCGCACCTGTGTCCCTCAATGACAGAGGCAACAGGTGCTGATTGATGATTGTGTTGGGGATAAAGTAATGGCAGGGCTTGTAAGGGACCCAGGGCCATTACCTTACTAAACTTCTATGATCCTATGAACCTGTGATCCTACGGAAATCCCAGGTGACATGTATCAGGAGTAGCATACTGTGTCAAGGGGTATGCATGCACAATTACACTGTCCACCACCATTGTCACTCGCACACTGTTCTACACATATGCACCTAGGTAACCATGCACATATGCAGCTATACCTTGGTGATGTCACATTTCTGCGTTGCCAGTATGCTCTCCTGAGCTGCTGTATTGGCAGCAGGTCCCCACAGCATAGACACACAGACACCTGGAACAGAAACAGAATAAGGTGTGGGAGACAACAGTCAATCAGCAATACTAACAGCAATACAGCATCATGGCACAAAGATACATACACTTTGATGTGTATGCATGACACTTGCCAGCAGACAGCACCTTACAGGGTACAATACCACTGCACTACAAACTGCCATTAAGTGTACAATATTCACCCAGTGCATCAGACACATATTAGCATGTTCCTGCATCAATGGTATGGATGACAGAGATGTGGCACTGGTATCGTCACATGCACAGGGTGTGATGTCGGGTTGAGAAAGGCCTAGGCTGTGCCACACAGTTGACAGTGTGTGTGTGTGTGTGTGTGTGTGTGTGTGTGTGTGTGTGTGTGTGTGTGTGTGTGTGTGTCTGGAGGGGTGCTGGTCAGCTGGGCCATGGAGAGAGCTGTGTGTGTCTGGTGGTGACCTGCATGTGACAGTGATGTGTGTGTGTGCATGTACACAGTGAAGCCATGTGCCAGCCCTACATGAGGGTATGTTGGACAGCTGAGGAGCATACATGGCTGAATGTACAGTTCACTGTCTCTGGTCACAAAGACAGGAACTGGTTCCACCAGCAGTGGCACTGGCACCACCATGCCCAGGGCCAGATGTGATACTACTTGCTGATGGTGACTGGTGTCTGCTGGGTCTGTGTCCCTCATGGAATCACCCATGACCACGTGCCCATGGCCTGCCACATTATGGTGTGGACAGCATCCTCCCTTCAGTAGCACTGATGGTACTGCCACTACAGGAGTGTGACTTTGCATGGCCATGTGGGCTCTCACCTGATGTTGTTGCTGACCTACATCCACTTGTCCGTCTCCCTACTCCCACCACATTTTCAAGCACAGACATTGCACAGTTAAGGACTGACAACATCTCACCCCACTGTCTATCCACTGCGTCAGCAAAATAATGTAAGACATCACCAAGTCTGTGGATGGAGTCATGCATGTTAGGCAGTGTGGCATCCATGACCCTGAACATCTGTCTGGTGTACTGTTCACAAGGTGCCTGTGCCTCCATGGTAGACCGAAACATGCATCATGTGACATGTGCTGTGACACCTCTTACAGATGCTGGATGGGCAGCAGTCTTCCTTCAAGCACCCCTGTTGATCTGCCTGTGTGAGACCTCACCAGCTTTCTGGCTATGGCTAGTGTCTGCAGTTAGAGATGTCATAGTTGCCACACTGTCCTGTTCGATGCCACCACCTTCTGACTGTCTAATATCTGTGGCTGCTGGGGACTGGGTATGTGTGGCCATACTGACTATGTGCAGGGACATTGGGGGAGGAAATGGGATATCAAACAATGGTACAGATTCAGCCCCCAACAACCCCACCTGTGCCTCACTATGGCCTCCATAATCATCAGAGTCCTATGAGACACTAACATCAGGTTATGAGGGGGACACACTCCAACCCCCATGTCACTTGTGAGGGGAAGACAACATGACTACATTAATTCCTGCACTATAATGTCTGCTGATACACACACACACACACACACACACACACACACACACACACACACACACACACACACACACACACACACACACAAAAACACACACACAGTTGAGGTACCACAAATGCATTAGACAGACCACACCTTATGACTGATGCCATGCACAAAACACAAGCAGATCACAACAGATACACACAAGACAGGCCCTTAACAGCATGCAGTGCAGCTACATCCAGTTAATTTGCTAGTACTATACACCTGTGAGGTAAGTGACATGTCAGTGTATGTGACGGACCTTCACCTACAACTCAATGCACCCATTTCCATAATAGTAATGCACCCCTTTATAGCAGACTCCCTACACCTTCACAAAAATATGTGCTAATATGTTACAGCACCTGCAACATGCACTTATTGCAATATGGCTAAGCTTAACAGTTGTGTCCATGGCAAACCGGCAGCGCTTAACATGCCTAGCATATAGATGAGCCATAACAAAACAGTTTCACACTCACTGGCAACAGGATGATGGACCCTGGCCACATCAGAGGTACCTATGAATTTGTGAGGGAGAGGTATTGTCAGCAGAATCAAATGTGGCATTGGTACAGGATAATATGTGCATATATCGAAATGTACAGTACAAACTGTAATACTACCCACATTGCTGACATTCACAATATGTGTGCACACGTGTGCATTACAACCCCCACAAATGCAGACTGATCAACATATGAGTACATACGTATGCAGAGGCTGCCAGTATGAATGCTGCAGTATTAATGTGATGACAACTGGAGTCTTACCTGGATGCTCCTTGTCTGTGGAAGCTGTGCCACCCACCTCCATGACATATGGCATGATCGATTCTTGCGAGCTGGTGGCTGAACCCAGGTTTGCCAGGAGCTCCTCTGTGGCCAATAGTGGTTATTGTGTAGCAGGCCCTCCACTGGTACCAGCATGGTCCCTGGCCACAGCTGCATCCCTTTGTCATGCATGATGTATCATATAAGTGGCATGGTTTGGGGCTTGCTCATAGCTCTTGCTGTGGTGATCCACATGATTAACTGATACCACGAGATCTGCCCACAATGCAGCGCATTCTTGCTGGTTATGGCGACTCCTTGACAATAGGACCTGGTGATGGAGTCTTAGGGCATCAATTATGGCATCAGTCTCTGCTTCTGAGAAACAAGGATTCCTATGGCAGGAAATCCCTCCTGAAAGACATGAAGAGGGGAGGACATCACATGAAAAAAAAAACATGAAAAACTGCAAAAGCAGAACATGTTCATAAAAAAACACACTAGAGCCACGGTCCACAAACTATCCAAGCTTTACTGATGCTTCCTAGCACCTTGGCTGTATTGCCTTCCAGGAAACAATTACATCCTACAGATAGCATCCTTTTATAGTCACTTCAATTATACAATGATTCAATTAGCACAATGTCTTAATGAACAGCATTTATACAATTTGTAAATAAGCAACATTTCTTTCCCACCATAAGGTGCAGTTAATTTATATACATTCTAAAACATTTCTGATATACCAGACAGCAAGGAAAAGTCAACCATATCTAACTGAAACTTCCCCACCCACCCTGGAAAATACATATACACTTTAAAATCGTATACACATCAACAACTTGATGATTTTCAGCAACTTAATTCTCTACAACTTAATTTTCACCTATTTAAATGCAGTAGGAAAAATAACAACACCTAAAGTGACACACAGTTCTTTATCCTACACATTTAAATCCAACTCTAATTTCAAACCATTAGGCCAAAGAGTTTTGTAATTAATAATGTGTTTAGTCTCCATCTTCAATAAAACTTGCACATAATCTACCCCCTGTACAGAGTGTGGTTAGGCCAAAACACTAAAAGAGAAACTGTTTGTTGAAGCCACATGTGCAGAATGAAAGTGTTGGGCAGCTGGGTTGTCTAGCCTGCCATTTCTAATACCTCCCAAGTCCTCCATTATTCTCTTCTTCACCACTCATTTGTTCTGCCCAGTATACCACTAGGTAGGCTCACAACCACATCCTATAATATATATTACTCCGCAAGTGTTGCAGTTAAAAAAAATCCAAGGCTTTGTATTTTTTGCCATTAATCAAACTGCCTGTTAGATTTTTAACCCTGTCACACATCTTTCATATCCCACAGGGAAACGTTCCCATCTGTCTAACTGTCTTGTGACTTACTCTTAAGTTCAATAGCTCCTTCAAATTAAGGAACCTCCTGTGAGAAAAAAAATATTCTTTCAGGAAAAATGCTGCCCACATTTTCATCCTGCTAAACAATTGGCCAGAATCTATACACCAACTCTCTCAAAATCTTTGTAAAGGGGGAAAACCTGTTAACAAAAAACAGGCTTTCTTCTTGTGCGTCAGCTTTTTTCTCCCTCTTAAAATTCCCACTGCCTTCTTGTCTCTTATGATGCATGCCATTCACACTGCAACTGCCTCTTACTTTCATCTCTGCCTCCTTTAAAACCTCCAAACAATAATTTGTTTGTGACTTTAATAAATTCACCGTCTAACTGTGATTTATCAAAAGTGTTATTACAAATACATTTGTATTCCCCATATGGTAATGAATTTATCAGATGTGGGGGATGCATGCTATCTGCACAAAGGAAATTATTAACTGGTTGTTTCCTTGACATAATGTCTAAAAAAGACCTTGTTGTCTACTCCACAAAAAACTCAATGTCCAAGAACTGCATAACTTCCCTGTGAGTCTCATATGTAAATTGTATTCCACGTGCATTCAAATGGAATTCTTCCATGAATTTTTCAAACTTATTTACCTTCCCCTTGCAAATGAAAATTAAATCATCTATATAACGTCTAAAAATGACCACATGCTGGGAATAAAAATTATTATTCTAGATGTATAAATTCTCAAAAAATCCCTTGAAAATTATTGCATAAGAAGGGGCAAATGATGCCCCCATAGCTGTACCTGCCTTTTGTAAAAAATATGATTTCTCAAACACAAAATAGTTGTGGGTAAGTGCAAATTCAAGTAATTGTAACAAATAGCTGGATCTTGGGCCTTCATCCATCATCTTTGCTATTGCTTCCAAATGCAATGTTTGTGTATAATGATTTCACATCCACACTAGTCCAATAAAAATTCCTTTGCCATTGCATACCTCCAACTATGTCCGAAAACTCTACTATTTTTAATATGTGAAGGAACCTTTGCCAAAAATGTTTTCAAATAGGCATCCAAAAATATACCTATGTTCTAAAGATAAGCACCGACTCCAAACACTATGGGCCTGCCTGGGGGAGTCATCAAATCTTTATGGATCTTAGTAATCACAAAACAACTAGCATTTCTAGGATGTTTGATATGCAATTTCTTGACATTTTGGGAAGAGAAAAAAAAATAGTCTTTCTCCCATCTCTAACAGCTCCAACAAAGCGTTATTATATTCCTCGGTGGGTTTTTGTGTTAATTTCTGATACACATTACTGTCTTGGAATAGAACCTCAGCCATTTGATTATAACCACGTCTTGACATAATGACCCAATTGTCCCCTTTATCAGCCTGAACATACACATATTTATTATTTAAAGCATGTAGCTGTTGCATGGCTTCCCACTCATTCCTATTTAAATAATAAGCAGATGTCCTAGTAGGACTAAAAGAACTAAGGTTTGGTACACATGGCACCTTCAATTTACCATACCCAATCAAAAGAGTTGTGTGTTTCTTTAGGTGTTGTTATTTTTCTTACTGCATTTAAATAGGTGAAAATTAAGTTGTAGAGAATTAAGTTGTTGAAAATCATCACGTTATTGATATGTATATGATTTTAAAGTGTATATGTATTTTCCAGGTTGCGTGGGAAGTTTCATTTAGATATGGTTGACTTCTTCTTGCTGTCTGGTATATCAGAAATGTTTTAGAATATATATAAATTAACTGCACCTTATGGTGGGAAAGAAACGTTGCTTACTTACAAATTGTATAAATGCTGTTCATCACCACATTGTGCTAATTGAATCATTGTATAACTGAAGTGACTATAAAAGGATGCTATATGTAGGATGTAATTGTTTCCTGGAAGGCAATGCATCCAAGGTATTAGGAAGCATCAGTAAAGCTTGGATAGTTTGTGGACTATGGCTCTGGTGTGTGTTTTTTATGAACACATCACACAACCACATACATTGTTCACCATTATGTACACACCCTGCACATCCACATTTGCCAGCACTATCCACTGCTAACTCTCACATCATACCCCATCATCTATCACCACAGTATGAATGTGGCTATCATAAACATAGTAGCAATGCATCATGCATTGCCATCTTGATCTTGATGTTTTCTGCTACTTGCTGCATGTCCTATAAAATGTTCAAATGCATATTCCTGTTGCACCTATTACTGCTTATTCATAGCTTGTCTACATTGTATGCAGTGGTGTTACCCTCCTACTGTTGTAGTAAGCACCTGGGCTGTAGGCCCACCCCTTAGGTTTCCCTGGCCTTCCTCCCTCAGATTCTGGAATATATGGTTGGGCAATGTCCTACAGTTTCCTCGGCCAGTTTGGTTGATATGGGCATCCTGGCACAGTGTAGCACCTGCCTCATGTATCTGGATGGATAACCATCTACAAACACCACCAAGGAACACACTGTGTGAGAGATGCAATGACATTAGGATCCTACAGTCCATGCTCTCTCCCTGTCAAACCCACATATTCATCCCCGAATAGGTTATCGACACAATCAGTATATCCTCACACACCACCCACACCTACACAACACACACAAACACACATACACACACACACACACACACACACACACACACACACACACACACACACACACACACACACACACACACACACACACACACACACACATATGCAGAGATCCTCAACATACACATCCACAAACAAAGGAGACGTCCGAGGCAAAGCCACACATAAATGCCACAGCCCTACACAGCACATACCACACATAGCCACACACCTGTGTCCCACAGCCATGAAGGCGTCACCACATATCAAAAATATTACACATGGGAGACTCCATTGTGAGACACACTGGTGTGCCTCTCACCAGGTTGCATATGTGGATGGTCACAGTTACTTGTTTATCAGGTGACAAAATCTGCCATATCACATATGCACTGCTGTCTCTCACCAACAGGTACTGTCATGAGTTTGTCACAGTCCATGTTGGGTTGCCTAACCTGAGATGTACCTCCCTGGACTATATGCAGTGAGACATGAGTGACCATGCTGACTATATGTCTCAGGCAGGTATGTTCCTAGCTTTATGCAGCATTCCACTGTCACCAAGACTTGATGTCAAAATACAATCAGGAAATGATTGACCTTAACATATGGCCTGTTATCTTGTGATATTCCAGGGAGTTCCGGTACCTAAGAGCCTGGGATGATATGGTCAACAGACCACGATACATTGCCAGAGATGGCCTCTGTCTCAACTGGCCTTCACGAGTCCAGCAATGGTTCTTACCCCCTCCATAGTGCCTTCATTAGGAAAAGTGGTGAGGTTATCACTACCAACATACAACTGTCAGCACAACAGACACTGAAGACCATACTGCTAAACACAAGGAGTCTACACATGACTCTGCCCTGAGTGACATCTGTGCAGTCACAGACACATGGTTTGAAGCTGCAGAGAGCACCCCAGCCTTACCTGGTCAACCATCCTATTATACAGTCAGACCCCAAAGTGTGGCCAGTAATGGCATGGAACATGGGGTTTCAGTATATATGAGACACATATACACTTCTACACTGTACAGGCAGTATGATGCACAGGGGACACTGCAGGGACAGTTCACCATTGCCAACACACCTATTCAAACCATAGCTAGCTACTGGCAGGCACATGTGACCAGGAAGCCCATTCTGCCTATATGGACATCAACTGTAGTAGGATTTGAGTCTGTACCCTGTTCCTGGGTTACTTGAATGACCCAAACATACATTAGAAGATGTACCCATGCCAGCACACAAATGGCCAGAGAGCCATCAACACAGGAATTACCAACACCTTTGTGCAACTAAGGGCTACCCCCACATGAGATGAAGGTGTGTTGGAGTTCAAATTACACAAAACAGGTTACCACTGCAGCATCCATACAGTGTCATCCTCCCAGGCAAAGCAACCATCATATGGTCATGTTTGAAGTCACCATCTCCCACAATACCCATCTAGCTAGGGTCAGAGATACTTACACCTCCAATGTGGAATACAGCCTCACAGCCCCCAACCCTCTTTTGGAACTGGTACCAATATCCTCACATACACACAAGCGCTATATGTGTATTTCTATAGATGCATGGAGTCAGGTATACCCGACAGGACTACATCATCCTCTGCAAAGATAGGTACACCTGTCTGGTGGACATCTGGAAGAAATAGTGTCTATAATAGGGATGACATACCATTGTGTGAGACAAAGTAGGGGCAGGTGCCCATTTGGAGCAATGTCTCCATAGCATGAACAAGCAAATGGGATCACTCCTGGAAACCTGCACAGCAAACACAGAGCCCACATTGTCGACATCCACTATAGACAGTCTTCTCCCCTTCTGCACATATGTCTGCAACATCAGAGGAAGCACTTGAATCTGTTCACTTGTGGTGGACAAGGACACCACCTATACCAGTGCTGTAAGTCTAGCATACTTGATGCCTGACAGAGTCAGTGTAGGTTTTGGCCACTGCCCCCCCCCCATCAGTGCATCAGGACATTCCCAGTACCTGCCCCTTCTCCTATATGTAGTGAACAGGTCACCACTGCCATGTGAAAGTCATGGTATACAGCCAACATGGGAGCCTATCACATCACAGGATGTATCCTATTTGACCCCAAGCATGACCTTTCAACACCATAAGGAACTGTAGTCAAAGGAGGCCTGACTACTGCCTTTGTCTCAGCCATGTGATGGACAACCACTGTCACCCTGTTACACTAAGGTGGGGCATCCACCAATGTGTCACATTATACACCCATCAGCCTAACTAGGCTGATCTGCAAGGCCGTAGCACAATTTATAATGAACCTCATTAATAAGGACACTGGCAACCTTCACACACTCCATCACACACAATTAGGGTTCGTCAAGGAGGGGATCATGTCTATTACACTCGGTTGACCTCTTTGACACAGTCATCAAAGCCATTTGGTGGGGTGAGAGTGCACACTGCCTACCTTGACCTGGATAAAGGCTTTGACCGTCTATCCCACTTGGACATAATAGATATATGCTCCCAAGTATGCATCACACCAGTGGAGATCTGACATGACCCACTTAATCCACATAGGGGAATCCACCTCAAGTAGCTGACTCATAACTAGTGGCACCACCTGGTGTTCTGTGTTTGGGCCTCTGTTATGTGTGATGTACACTTCTGATGTACAGGGCACTGCCATCGGGCTATGGGCAGCCATGTTTGCAAATGACTGCATGCTGTGTGCTGTCACCAGATTCTGCCTAGAAAGGTCTGATGCAGACACATGACAGCTGGCATAAACATGGCCTCAGGCTGCATACCAGGAAATGCAGTGTCAACCCCTTTGGGGAGACTGACATCTCCATGTATTATTACAGTACTAACAATATCCTAGGCACACAATCAGTAGTGAGGGATCTGTGCACACAGGTTGATGGCAACATGACATTTCACCACCATGTGGATTCTGTTGTAAGGTAAACCTTCTACATGGGCCATCTCATACATAAGGGTATGTCATCCAGGGACATGGGGTCATAACATCACTGTATTTCCCCCAATAAGGCCCATCATTGACTATAATGCCCTGTTCATCATTCACTTCACTCAGCACATGCAGCAGCTGGGGACAACACAGAGGTTCCCCACCAGGGAATACCAGGGCCTCACAGGTCTACCATACACACGTAGGCTATAAACCCATCCTTCTACCCATACATACTCCTCAGAGGTGACTTCTGCCTGGCATACAAGGCAATCACAAACTCCACTTTGTTGGGACTACTGCACAAGTGCAACTGAAGCTCCACTCAATTAATCCACACATGCCCTCAACCTGGTGTGTGACATCAACTGGGCTTATTGGTGGCTCAGATGTGTGTCTCACACACTCACCCTGCTGTGAAATGGACACCCTTTCCACATCAGGCAGGGTATCTATTTACACCTTTGCAAGTGGAACCTGGGTAACTGGATAGTTAACAGCACATACACCCTTGACAAACGACCTGTGTCCCTATTGGACTGTGGCATCAGGTGCTGCCTTGCATACCCATGGGCTAACATCTGGGCTAGGCTTATGGGGGCTCAGAGCCCATAGCCTAGTAAACTCTTATGATCCTAGCTATACCAGCTATGGCCTGTGTGCTGTGACAGTCCGTGTTGTTATGTATCCACACCCATTACTGCCATCTACTGTGGTGTGTCCCCTGTGGGCAATGTTACAGTACCATGTCATACAGCCACCATCCAACAAATATGTGACTGGTCCTACAATTGTTTGCAGACATTCCAGAAACATGTGTGCTACACAATACCTGACAGCAGTGCAAATGTGGTGTAGGGTTTCCTCCTCATAGGTGTCTGACATTTGCAGTACACAGATGTTTGTGGAATGTGTACATGTGCTTGATATTTGTGGACCCCTGTCAGACAAATGTGGATGTGTGGAAACCAGGTGGACAATATGTAATGGTAGTACCCAGACTGTGGGAATGTGTCTGTGACATGGCAGACCCCTCAGAACACAGTAATGGTACATTAATATCTGGTGCTGTATTCATTCACTTACGTTGTATGCTCAATATGTACACACTGCTGCTGAGGTGGAGCTTGTGCCCCCCCCCCACTACTGCTGCCTATAACCTGCTGTCCTGCTGCAGGGGGTCCCAGGTATGCTAGCGATAGCTGTCAGGCAATGAGATACAAGTGTGGAGTACACAGTGACCTAGCCAGAATAAGTCAGGGACAGTCAGGGGCACCTGGACCATGGTTGAAATATGCCTGTATGGCATTCACAGACTGAGAGGGGCTCACAGACAGTGCATGATATGATATGCCAGCTGTAACCCCCAGTAGTTATTGTCACTATTGTATAACAAACAATCCAGTAGCATTTGTACGTGAGATGACCATTGCTGGGGGAACTCATGGGCCAGAGATATGATCTATGTCACTGCAGACAGAGCCAAAAGGGAAGACTGTAGATGCTTGACAACTGACTAACAGCAACATGTCATTCCCAGATATGTTGCTGAAACCTACTGTTGGAATTCCTATTTCCCATGACTGCATCCCCCATCTGCATTCCATTACATGGGGAATTCTATTGCATACCTGGTACAGTGCTGCACTCCTTTGTGAGCAGAAATCCAGTGTTAGTTTTCCTAGGAAAGCACAGCCTGTCTTCTTCAAGAAAGTCACAGACTTGTTTACCATAGGCAGCAGCTTGCCTTTTGTAGGTAATGCTCATGAACAGGTGATTGCCTGTGCACTAATCTGTGACCAACACTATTTAATAGCATCCAGAACAGCTGGGTTGCATTTTCATTAGCCAATGGCATGGCAACATGGTGCTATAATTAAGGCCTTCATGTAGGACTTGGCCCTTTTCTTGGCCTGTGAGGAGGACATTATTGAGGTTTGGGAGCTACAACATTATAGAGAGTAGGTAGAAATACTGTCTACTGTTTGGATTGATGTGGTATGTCTACAGTTTTGCATGCTATGTTTGCCCATTGTTAACAGACTTTCTGATTCTGTGGCAGTTTACTGTTTAACAATGTGTGTCGGGGTCAGTAAGGAACAGACAGATGTGAGTGTCATACATCATTTTTATCTGAATGTGCATACTGCTGCAGTTGATGCTGGTCTATCAGCTGTGTATGTTTGTAGCGGGAGACTGTGACACATGTCCATGTCACCTGACCATCTCCCCCCAGCCCTTTATGTATGGGCGTTGTGTAGATAACCTGTTCTAGGTGTTTGGGAGGTATGTTAGGTCTGTAGCTGCATGTGTAGCAGGCTGCAGCTGCTGCATTCTGGCCAGGAGTCATACTGGGGATTGTGAACACATTGGTGGACAGCAAGCTGCATATGTGAGTGAGAGAGCAGTGTCAGCTCTGTTGTGACAGCATAGCCAGGGTGAGGATACCCATAACAGTCCAGATGAGGCATGTGTCTCTGTTACATATGTTATGTAATAGTGCCATCCAGAGAGTGGTAAGTGGCATTTAGGATATGTATTCATATTTGTGACATGTGTCCCCCCCCCTACAGGCCTTTGACATACTACTGTGGGTGGCAGTGACTGCGGTAGCAGCAATCAGTGCTGCTGGACATTGCAGGGCTCAGTTATTTCTATGCTGTACTGACAAGCATGTAGTTGTGCAAAAGATGGGACTGTGGGCCAGGATTGTGGGTGTCCAGATGTAACACATGCTAGATATGTCACAGATAGAGATAGATATTATGGCAGGTGTAGATGCAAGACATATGTGCATGCATTGGCTTGTCATGAACATGTGTGCTTGGATGGGTATGAAGTGTGACACTGACCTGTCAGCCCTGATTCTGTAACATCAATCTGCACTGACTTGCCAGTAGTTCAGCACACAGAATAGGTTTATGACAACCATGCCATATGTAGGTGGCACGACTGTGGACATTCTTCAAAAGTCTGTGCAGTTGTCAGCTCTACTTGATATTGTAGACCTTAGGTACATCCATCAACATGTATCTGGCTGTGTAATGGTTCAGTGTCTGCAGCACAGCCCCAAGTGCGCTATCATTTATCCCATTATATATAAAAGTAGTGTGTCACTGGCAATCAGGATATGTTTGTAAAAACACCAGTTTTTCTTTACAGCTGAGTGGTCTAGTGGGCTAATGCACTATGCTACAGTTGAAAGGGTGCTGGGTCCAATACTTGGCAAGGGTGTGTATTTTTGCTGATGTGACATCAGTGTAATGCATGATATATTTATAGAAACACCAATTACTCTCCAGAGCTGAGTTGCCCTAGTGGGCTAATGCACTATGCTGTAGTTCAGAGGGTCCTGGGTTCGAGACTTGGCAGGGGTGATTATTTTATTGA
The DNA here is from genome assembly GCF_019279795.1 of Protopterus annectens. NCBI lineage: Eukaryota > Metazoa > Chordata > Ceratodontiformes > Protopteridae > Protopterus > Protopterus annectens. The sequence continues at coordinate 602,155,032 of NC_056733.1, forward strand.
TGTACATGTACATAACAGCATCAGAATCAGATAAGGTGATTAAAGCAGTTTTAAGTGGGTTTGCGTGGGTTTGCGCAATGCGCCGCATTGCTAAGTGGTGCTTAATCCAGCTTAAACTTGCGCTATTTCCAAAAAAAGAAAAGAAAAATGGAGTGATAGGAAAGTGGTGAAATGGGGGCAAGCATGAGAAAAAACAATATAAAAGGCAGGTAGGGATATGTAGGACGGGTGGAAGAAAGAACCATTGCTCTCCATTTCTTGTACAACAACAGCTGTGCATGTTGTGGACAATTTGGCATTTGGAGCCTCACATTCCACAGGGAGAGGTGTGGGTGACATAACTTTGCTGATTAATTGCTGGGATGATTGATTGATGGCAGTGTACGTGGGGGCAAAATGGAGAGCTATGTATGGGTAGATTATTTTTTGCAAGACAGATGACCTTTTTTTAAGAAGAGAGTGGAATGTTTGGGAAGGGTTGTAGGTACATTTGGGGAGGTACGTTGGTAGGAAAGGTTGCATTTGCAGACAGACAAGACAGACAAGACATCAGACAGGGGTGGTGTATGACACATGAGAGGGTAAACACACTGGATGGGTAGGGTGTTTGGGAATCGGAGGACCAAGTGCCCTCAGATGGTAACAGTGGGACTGAGCTCCCCACCCATGGACAGTCACCACTGCTCCTTCACAGCTCTAAAGGTGAGTGTGCTGGGAGCTGGGCACCAGGGCCAGCCTGCCCCTCCAGTTGCACCAGGCTGCCCTCGATCTTGCGCAGTCAGTCATCCAAATCTTGCTGGATAACCCTGCACACCATTCCTGGGAACTGATTTCAGGTGATCACATCCTCTCCGCACCATTGCCCAGGAGAGAACAGGCCCCATCCCCTGAAGTGGCTCCACCTGTGGGTGGTGCAGAACCAGCAGAGGAGGCAGCTCCAGGTTGGGTCTCAGATGTGCTGGGACCCAGTGCCGTGGCCAGATGAGGTGGGATAGGTGGATCTGCTGAAACCAGCCTACCCAATCATGCTATGGTGTTGAGGTTTGTCAAAGTGTATTGGTTAGTAATGAACAGAACATTTCAACCTTAGTTATAACAGCATGCATGGGTGTTCCAATTAACCCAGAACAATAGAACTGCATAGCATACATAACACAAGCATAAATGGAATAACAATCATTATTGTAACAGCATAACTGTAACAGTTACAGCAAAAGGCCAACAACATTGGTATTCCAACAAGGTATGTTAGTATGCAACCATTGTAATATATAACCAATAATACAACACAAGGCCCAACATTAGGTTTTGAGAACAACACATTTGAAAATAGAACCATACCTGTAGTATAAGAATAATAATTTGTGATGCAGATATGGGGTGGGGGGACAGAAAGACATTCCATTACCAACAGTATAGGCTATATTTTTCACAACAATACTGCTCAATACTTAACAAGTCTGCCCTTACATTATGTCTACAAGCGCCCTATAGCTTCTGTAGCACGTACATACCTCTCAAGCTATCCAGATGGGATGGTGTTGGCCAAGCTGTAACACCTACAGGTACATAACTACAGGGAACTGTTACATGTCAGGGGAATATATATGACTACCAAGGTGTAATCTGCACTGATGTTGTGTGAGTGTGCTACTGGCATACTTCAACTGGGTTTATATCTGTGTTCAAGGTTTTTGGCAGCAGTGATCAGTATCCATGACAGCATGACACTTGAGAGGCATGTATCATGCACAGTACAGAGAGTTTACACTTATCCTGTCATCATTGGCAAGTATGGGGTTAGACTATCAGCAGGCATTCACAGATGCACCAGGCATACAGCCTTACCAACAATAGATCATTTAATTTGTCTTATTAACTTGGAATAGTACTGTACTTCTCTCATTTTATTTAATGGAGTCTTATCACCTTGCTGAGAAATGCTGTTTATGCACTAGTACATCTGGACACAAACAATAGTATACCCTTCATACAGCTACTACAGACATTTATTTACCTGTAAGTCCTGTGGGAAAAATATCTGTTAACAAGGCATAACTTTTTCTATAAATAGTACTACTTGTTTGTTACTATAAATATATCTTAGTACCTGTCCCTGGATTCAAACCCCATTCTGTGTGTGGAAAAATGAACAACATATATATTGCTTATCACACTGAGCTACTGCTGTGTGTTGATTGAGTGATATGTACCTAAAGCTCATCTTGTGACAAATGGTGACCTGGTAATATAGGCAGAGTATCACACAAGACTACAGTGACAGTTGAACATACATGCATGAGATTCATTCATGACAGAGATAGTAGGTGAACTGTGTATTAATACTTGGAATGCAGGTGTCCACAATTAACCCCTAGTGGATGGGAACATGTGTGATCTATACAGACAATATCGGGGTGCTAGGTTGCCTACCTGACTCATATACATATGTAGATGGTATATTTGCAGTCTACAGCTATTACAGTTTCATACTTCCCTGCATCAGCGTACCTATGTTCAGGGTTGCATATAGCTGAAATGCAAAGGTTAACACAAGACAATCCTGGGAGATACATACTATAATACCTTAGACAGTACTACTCTAGGTTCAGATCTTAGTGCAGAAAAAAATATAATATTGCATTATATCTTGTAGTACAGCTCCACATCTACACTTTAGCATGACAGTTATTTATTGGCCAACCTTCGGTCACTTCATGGTGCTATACCCTTGTTTACTTCACAAAACCTGTAATATCTGATTTCTTGAACAACAGCCCAGAATACACACAACTGGCAAAACACACATTTATTGAGGGTAACATGACACAGTGATTGGTATACAGCTGACAATCTTTATTGTTCTACACTTTAAAGAATGCAGGCATTGGAAGACATCTGTTATTACACAATCTATGCAGTATTACCTTTATTTCTTCAAAATTCTGTCTGCTGTTGTATTGTATTTCCTGTAGATTAGGAATGCAGTTAATTTATTCCCTTCCCATTTTCAATGCTGGTGTACTTTATTACCAGAACATGTATTATTAATACAGTATACACGTTATTCCCAAACATTATTAATGGTGTATTAACTTTCTTTCCATAACAGTAGCGTGTATCATGCTTTCATCTATACTGAATTGTACCTGGCAATACTGACTTATATCAGTCCAGGTCTATGTACGCATTCATTGCAGTACACTCACATTATACCTACTGGCAGTTACTAATGTAATCCTTCTTAATTAGATGACTATATATGTAAGCTATATCTGTACTCAACTCACTCTTGATGCATCCTGGCCAGGTGCCCTGCATGGTCCCCCAGGTTGTGATCCCTCTCCTCTGTAGCTGTGGAGGGGAAAACACCATTATGCATGCCTGTCTATCAGATATTCATACTAGAATTTATAAATCAATGGTTCCTATACTTACAAACTTCTGGGACAGTGTGGTCCTGAGCGATTGGATCCATTGGGCCAAGAGCTCCCCCTTCCTCCACTTCAGGTCATCATAATGATGGTGCACCTGCTCACCAGTGTGGGAAATTCCACTTGCAGTGGTGAGGTCATATGCCAGCTGGTCCCAGGCCTCTGACTTGTATTCAGAGCTCTGGTACTGCTTCTGTAGCAGCCGGTTGCCATGGTTTTTGACAAGGAGCCCAACCATGACCCTGGACTAAAAAGCGCACCAGAGCTGCACCCGGAAGCACGCACCTTCTCCAACTCCAGCCATAGCTCCTGCAGTGATTAACCTCCAACAGGTTCTGGCTGTATTCCCACCTGTTCAGCTTAAATTGATTTCCCACCCTTTGCCTCCATTGTTCCATTTTTAGCTTAGCTGAGCAGTGCTAGTGCTTAAACTGGCAATGCTTAGTGGTGCACAAACCAGCTTAGCTGAGATGAGGACTACTTAAATTGGGATTGCTTAGCAGAGCCCAAACCAGCTGGACTAACACAGTTAACAAATATCAATAAATACATTGATAAAAAAACATTAATATAGTAATGATATCAGATGTAAAAGCTGAATGGCCTGCCTGGGTATTTGAACCATGCACTTACTGCACACAAGGCTGTGACTCTAACCATTCAGCTAACATGGATGTGAAAATTTCAGCTATACATTTCTCTATAGCTTTCAGTTATGTTTAAACATTGCTGAGCAATGTGCTGCACCATACAAACCCACTCAGCTATGCTTAAACATGACCTTTTCCATTAAAATTAAAAGCATCCAGTTTCTATTGTTAGATGTCTGGCACGTGTTCATTGCTAATCGCCATGCTGCACAAACACAAGAAGAAGAAGAAAAAAAGGGAAAATTACATTTTAACATTTATATTGCAGTGCCATCTGGCACTTTGACAGTGCAAGGGGTGTGTTACCCATCTCCAGACACTGTAAAATACCCCCTGCCAAAAAACACTTGGGAAGGGAACACATTTAACTTTTATATTTCAGTGTCATCTGGCACTTTGACAGTGCAGGGGGGTGTTACACATCTCCAAGCACTGTAACACACCCCCTCTACACTGATTCATTATCTGTGTTACACAGCTCTCTCTCAGTAGCGCGCCTTCATTAATATGCAAGACATGCTGCCGAGGGGGAGTTGCAGACACGGCCATGGTACACTCCATGTAGGGCTTGCACTATTCCTACACAGAGTTTACTAAATCTGGGGAGTTGTCTTCTTGAAAAATATTGTAAGTGCTTTATATACTGAAGAGGAGGGTAACTTTGACTGTAGAAGTAGGAATTATCTGGATATTCTAACCACAAAAGGTAAGTAGGGCTTTGCCAATGAAAAGCACATTGAAGCTCAAAAGATAAAAGTTTGTTCAATCCAAGCAAAGAGATTACATTTACAAGTTGTTTTACTATTCTTAAAGCCTTGCCTAGCAGAAATGACCTTGCAGAGAGAGGCAAGTGGAGATACTTCTCTTAAATAAGCTTGTGACAGAGCAGCAATTTCTTTTTACATGCAGGGGCAGATGGACTGAAAGAATCACAGAATGCACTCACAGTTCCTGGACATTTATATCATGAAGATGAGCCAGTTGTTCAAATGCATTTTTTTTTTCTTTTGATGACATATATGGGGAGCTTTGCTTGCATACCAGTTCCTGAAATTTCTTTCCTGAACCTGTTTGTGAAAGTACCCAAATTCAGAATGATGTCACTTAATGACCTGATCCATCTTCTTCCTCTTTGAAGTTTCCTGGTAACACTAGACTTAAAAATACTTATCATTATGTCTCTATTCATCCAGATTTCAGACATTTTTTAAGATTGTGCATGTCTGGATCATATTATCACTTCCCTGAAGGGCAAAAACAGACATTCCTTCTACTGGCAGACCAACCAGGTGGCCAGATGCATGACACTCCCCTTCCTGCCCCAGCCATTCAGGTCCCATTTCTGTGTCATGCCCCCAACCCTCCTTCAACATATATTATTAAAAAATAATTTCTTCTTTTAAACTGCAGCAAAGTGTTTGCTACAAATGTAGCAAACAGTTGCTATAGCTTATATCCTGCCTGCACAAAGTGCTACAACACTCATATTTTAGTTTTAAAAAAAATATATTTTTTAAACTGTAGAAAACAATTGCTACAGTATATACCCTGTCTACACTGCTTTTAATGTTTAGCAAACTGTTTGCTAGAATGTAGCAAGCAGCTGCTACAGTTTACACCATACACTGAGTGCTACAGCACTCAGTGTGTTATCTCAAATGCAATATTGGCTTTTAAAATCTGGTATTGCATTAAAAAAAGATTGCGATCAATTGATTGTGCCCCCAACTCTTTCAGGCAGCTGCCATTCTCTTCCACCCAAGCAATGTTACTGATTACCATAATGTTTCCAACCTATTCTTAGACAGTACACTGCACCTATACAAGCTGACTCCCAGTGCACACCTCTGAAGTTTGTGAGCAAAGTTAAAGAAATAATGACTGCACTGTTCTAAGCCAACACAAGATAGTGACCTCCAAGGTTTGGGAGGAATGTTAGAAAAATGATAACATCCATTCCCAGCTCCACACACAAGCTACAGTGACCTTCTGTCTACACCTCTGAGCAGGGGTGGTGTTAGACTAGGTGGGGATCAGAGCAGAGGCCACTACAAATCCCGTGTCAAAACCTACTTATACAGCCTTGGCGCATAGTGGCCTCAACACAGAGAAGCTCTGAAGGTGTTGGTATTCTGTTTCTATTATGCCTTTTATCCCTTTGAGAAATGACTGTAAATTGAGCAATGACAATAAATTCAGTTACGTTCATGCAGACAAACCCAACCAAGCAGTTATAATCATGTCTATGTATAGTTCAGATGTGGGATTATGATAAAAGATGATGATAATGTAATGCATAAGAAACAGTTGATACACATTAAAATATTCCAAGTTGCTTCACATAAACCACACTACTTCTATAAAGCCAGAATAATAAGCAAACAACATCAGGCAACAAGTTATTTTCCCCCACAGAAAGCCCCAACAATTATACCTACTCTGTGCATATCAAGTGTCAAGTTAAGTAGTCAATCTTATTTCTGACAAATGCACACTAGTCCTGTAAAGCCAGATAGTAATAACTGCATACAGCTGGGAAAATGACAAGAGCGTCAAGTTACTTTCATCCAGCCAGCCCTAACCCCATAGCTCTCAACTTCTTACCCTCCAGAATTAGAGACAAATTCAAAAATAATAAGAGACACTTTTTCAAAATATTAGTACTATTAACACAAGGAGCGGACAGAATATGAAAATGTGAAATAACCATTTGCTTTCTCTGAAGCAAAAGAATGCCAATATTTATCATGTGTATGTCTCCCAAAATTACAAGTTGAAGTGCAGATTAGAAGGAACAGAGCAAGATTCTGAACCATAATCAGGGACAGCCAAGAGGAATACCCAACCCTCATCCATCAGTTACAGCCATGAGTTCTAATGGCAAGTTTTTAATAGTTGTTAATAAAAGTTGTTGATTTTTAATTATTATTGTATGTGCACTAGTTTTACTTGTCATTCCAATTATCTGTTTATTATTATGTCTTGCACAGGGACCAAAGCAACGTAATTTCATTCAGCTTGCACTGCTGTGTATATCTGATCAACAATAAAGTTTACTTTGTCTTTGAAGCTTTACCTTTGCTGGCCTAGTCCACCCAAACAAGGTACCACACATGACAGTATTTGAATTTGCACCCCATAGTGCTTTCAATTTGCCCCTAAAGACTGCCTTATACCTAGTGGGTTTACCTGAATGAAAGAAAAAGATAAATACATGCACTTTATACATGGACAACCACTTCAGCAAAAGAACCACAAAAAGAGGAGACAGCTACAGAGCAGCATTCTAGCAGAGCACAGAGATGCTAAGCAATTCAAACTGAATATGAGATATACAGTTCCTTTGTCCAATAAAATACATGAACTATTAGCAGGTACGGCACAATATTATTGAAGTGTATCTAGATAACCAAACCTTAAACCATAAAATGTAAAATTATTTCTGAGAGAGGTGGCAGACAAAAATAAGATGCAAAACATAAAAATAAACTTTCAAAAGGCAATTCTTAGGACATTGCAATTATTTCCTTAATCACAATGGAACACTGTGAACAAACTACAGATAATTTGTTCTTTAGAACAGCTTTAACAAAGAAAATACAAACCCTGAATAGGTTAACTGTTGCTACATGTATCCTCTCCAAGAAATTTTTAAAGGCAGACTCTTTTGTTTTTCATGCAGCAGAATCAGCATACTCAGAGAATGTTGCACTGTAGCTTGGTGATAAAATAAAAGATTTATCTACAACAACAAATAACAATGCCATAAACATTGCCAGAAAATATCTGGTTAATCACTGCTAGCATTAGGGAAAAAAAAGTAATAACTACCTCACTGCTTCAGTCTGACATCATTCCTCGCAGCTGTCCAGAATTCAGTAGACTGCCCCTCCTGTTGTGATACAGCCAACCGTTAAAGCCTGATATTTGAACAATCCTAATAGTTTTAATATATAAATAATGCAATCCTCAAAAGACCTCACTTTCAGCACCACAGCTTCGGACCTACAATTTGAACGTTGTGAGATGATGACTTTGTAAATGCCAAGTCTAACATGACATTGCTTAACTTGAATCATCAAGTCAAGTGGAGCACCTCGCTCTGGGGAACCCATCTCACTGCAGGGCAGGCACGTTTTGTAAGATTAGGGCATCACATTTTATTTATTTATTTTTTTACAGCAACATTTAATTTCTCTAACAATAAGTAAATAGATTGGAATGAGTACCTCTCCAAGCATGGCACCCTAGGTAGTCACCTCATTGGCCTATGCATAAGGCTAGGCCTGCAAAGAACAGCTAAGATTAGGCTTTTCAATATGTTTTCACATATGTGTTCAAGCAAAGTGCAAGTGTGCATAGGTGTTTGTGAGATAACTACATGAACTAACAAAAAAATGATGGTTCTGACAGAAGAGGATAAAAAAGATAATAATCGTACATTTGTAGTACTAAGGGGCTACTGGCAAGGGAGGAGGATTAGACTGGCATGTATTTAAATTCCATCAAAAACTGCTATAATGGAGCTTAAGAAAATTCTGGGAGAAATAATAAGCTTTCAGCAAGGAATATTACTTATAGGTGAGGGCTAGAATTTAATCTCCAACAATGAAGATGTGTCTGGAGGCCCAGAAAGGAAAATATAATAAAGGAGGGTAGATTTTTGAAGAAATTTATAAAAATATTTGTCATAGAAGATGTGAATTCAGTACTAGGAGTTCAGACTGAATTTACATATTATTCTCCAAGATACAAAATATTAGCTGGTCTAGACAAAATTTACATTTCACAGGAACATATGCATTTAATTGAAGGTCAGGATATGCACCCAATAACTATTTCAGATCATGTACCAATAATAACTAAAATAACAAGGTAATGAAATAAAATGAGACACTGGCACTTTCCTACCCATCTGTCAAAAAGAGAGGAATTTAAGGAATGGGCAATGGAAATTATTCAGGCGCTATTAGAGAAGATAGAAATTGCTTTTAAAAAAATATAGCTAGGGAGTGGGATAAAATTAAAGTGGAGTTTAAAAATAGGGTGGAGATAAAAGAAAGGGGGATATGGTTAAGAAGTAACATGAATTATTTAGATGGATTGACAAATGTTACGTATTGCAAAATAGGGTTAGTCCCAAAGAACAAGAAGAGGAGCAACTGCAGAATGCCAAACAGAAAGTAAGGGATCACCTCGATTAACATGCATGAGTTTAAAAAGATTGTTGTTAAGCAACTACTTTTTGATAATAACTTTGGAGCACAAAAACTTTTGGCACAATTACTCAGGCAACAGAAAGTACAAAGGGCTGTCACCAAGCTTAGGGAACCTATAACAAGGAAGATAACAAGAGATCATGTAGAAGTATTAGATATATTTTGGAAAATCTATGAAAGTCAGCATAAAGCAGAGAAATATGGACATCAAGAAAAGGTACAAATGGAAATTTTATGGAAAAGTAAATATGCCAATGTTAGGGGTAGATGAGGCTCAATTACTAACAGGATAGGAAGAGATGAGATAAAATGGTGACTTATAACCAATCTGCAGGAAAGTTCACAGGAACAGATGGTATTCCTGTGGAAGTTTGGAAGCTAGAAGGGAAAAAAACTGATAAAGATCTGGAAGGTATTGTTTAACAGTATTTTAAAAGGATGAGAAGTACCAAAATCCTGGAAGAAAGTGTTGGTAGTTGTAATACCTAAAATGGGTAAAGATGCATCAGTCCAACTTCATACAGGCCCATTTCAATACCAAACCATGATTTTAAAGTATTTATGTCTATAATGGCTAATGGAATGGCAAAAGTGATGCCAAAATTGATATATATGGATCAATGTGCTTTTGTGGATGGGAAGCAAACATTTGACAATATTAACAGAACAGTCATGATTCAGAGGGAAGCAGAATGTAAGAAAATACTACTGTTGTTGGTAGGTCCTGATGCAACAAAAGCATTTGACAGAGTAAGCTGGGGCTTTATGAGCAGGACAATGGAAGCATTTGCATTCCCTGATAAAATTATAAGGTTGATTAGGAGGATATATGAGGGATCAGAGGTGAAAATTAAAGTAGTTGGGGTCCTCGCTGATAATTTCTGCTTGAGCAGAAGAACCAGGTAGGGGTGTCCTCTTTCCCCTTTGTTAGCTGCATTATATATAGAACCACTGGCAGAGAAAATAAGGGACTCAGAAATCTAAGGATATAATTGCTATGGTAGTCAAGAAAAGGTGCAGATGATATTGTTTTATACCTGACAAAAGCAGTAGGGAACATTACAACATTGTGGAATATTTTTAGACAGTTTTAAGTCTTTTCAGGATACAAAATGAATGAAGCTAAAACAAAGGTAATAGCGGTAAATTATGTACCCACACACAAATTGCTTCAGCAATATCCATTACAGGGACATGATAAAAATGAAGTATTTAGGAGTATGGATTAAAATGATTCGATGTGGCAGCTAAGGATAGGTGGGAAAAGACTAAACAAAGGATAAGACAAAAACTGAGAAAATGAAAGTTCTGTTATATGGATATCGGTAATAAGATACAAGCAGTTAAAATGTTTTAGTCCCTTTAGTCTTCTGCACAGGTCAAGCATATTTTTATCAACCAGAGGAGAAGTTGTGGATAGCAATTAATAAAGAGCTGAAGGATTTTATCGGGGGGGGAGGCAGCAAGAGTCTAGCAGGGTAAGCTGGTTCTTCCAATAGAACAAGGCAGATCGGGATTAATTGAATTGAAGGAGTATTTCAGAGCAACACAGTTAAGGCTCCTATATATAACACAAACAGAAAATTATAATTCAGAGTGGAAAGGGACGATGATAAAACAGGGGAAGCTCAATAAACAAGGAGAGGCTGGGATTTCAGATACAGACCATTAAGAAGAATAACAAAAATCATGCAGAATATTATATCCATAAAGTAGCAGAAAGTATTCTAAGAACTAAGTCAACACAGGAACGGAGGAAGGAAATTCTGCCAGTAGGGGTGACTGCAATTAGGGATTCAGACAATAGGCAAGATGGGGTTGGAATTCATTGAAGATTCATTGAACTGGAAAGGAACTAAGGTATCGAGAGCAAATAACTAGGAAAGGAAAGGGAATAGAATGGGAAGATGCCAAGAACGTATTTGGAGTGCAGGTTCGAGACTGCCTTCCCTATCAAGGATTTATAGCAGAGTATAGGCAAAGAGAAAGAAATAGGGGGATCCTAAATAAAAGACCAGCACCGGTAGAGTTTTTAACAGAATCTAGAACAGAAGCTGCCATTAACAAAGGATTACTTAGTAGAGCATGCAAAATCTTGCATGATAACTATAAGAAACAATCAGAGGATGTTAGAAAGGACTGGGAAGAGAGATTGAATAAACAATTCACAAAGAAACAATGGGGGGATTATATGTTTGTTTCCCAAACATACAACAAAGTCTAGAGGATGTAGGATTTTTGGTTGTTAAGTGTTTACATAGGTATTTTTCTACCCCAAGTAGACTTCAAAGATTTTTCCACAGGTATACAGCAAATGTTGGAGGTGTGATGGGGAAGAAAGAGGTAACTGGGAATATATTTTCTGAAATTGCAGTGAGTTGGCACACTTTAAAGATTCCCTGCAGACTGCTTTGTTAAAGGTATTGGGTAAGCAAATTGGCATAACTAAGGAAATTATTTTTTTTTTATCTATGATACAGAATTGCAATTGCCTAAACAAAGTAAGGCCTTGCTGAGTCTAATTATGGTGGCTGCCAAAAAAAAAATTACTAGGAAATGGAAATCAAAGTACAAACAAACTGTGATAGAAGTAGTAAATATAATAACAGAGATAAAAACAACTGGAACTGGGAACTTTAGAAAAGGATAGGAGGAAATTACATAGGAAACAAATGGAAATTTTGGGAACAGTACATGCAGAGGAGGAATGAGGTTTAAAGGAAGGTAGGATTTGAATGAGCTATGTAATGTTTGACTGACTACGGCTGGATAGGTTATAAGTGATGTATAATGTATGCAACTAGAATTGTATCAGGATGGTTTGTTTTCATGTATATAAATATGAGATTACCTATGTCACATGTGATAATTTAATAAAGAAGTTTCTTGTTAAAAAATTAGGGTTTTAATGCCACAAATGATAAGTAGATAAGAGCCAGGATTGTGCTGTGTTGGCTGATATAAGAATGTCACAAAAGTTACAGCTAGAAGTTAATCTAACTTTAGAAAAATGAGATACAAATAATCAGAAAGGCTGAGATGATGAGAAAGCCAAATGCTAACTTATACATGGCAAATAATGCATATGAAGTAAAATGCAATGTTAATGACACTTTCCATAAAAGGCATAATGTGACACAAATTCAGTGAATGTTTGAGAAGCTGAGTGAAAGTAAGCAAACAAATGCACAAGGTGTAACTGCCAAAACGAGTCAGAGAAGTGTGCTGCACATGGCAGGAAGATGTAAGAAACTGGGACATTTTGTTGCTGTTTGTAAAACCAAGGAAGGTAAAGAAACTGATACTGAAAATGTTGATGAAACTGAAAAGCATTTTTCTTGGGTTCAGTAAGTATTGTAGCAGATGTAGAAGCTGACTGATTAGCAAAACTTTCAATTCATGGAACAGTTGTGAGTTTTAAGATATATATCTACAAGAACTGATGTTACTGTGCTATAATATACCACATATAGAAGTTTCCCAGCACATCCACCTTAGCAGGAAGCATAGACAAATTCATAGCCTTGCAGGCATGCTCAAGTGTATTAGTAAATTTCTTGCCTTGCCTCAGTGGAAGGTACACAAGCTGGAGTTTTGGGTTCATGTGTGGGATGGTCTATACATGAGTAATCTGCCCAGCAGAGGTGTGACATGTAAAATGGTCATAATAGCAAGAAGAAATAATGTCAGTGTAGATGTGTTTCACAAAGCTGGCTTTCTTAAATTGTGAATTACTAAAACTCAAACTAAAACCAAATACTGTTCCATATGCTTTAGCCACATAGGCATGGAGGGCATTTCCTATGTTATGTGAAGTAAAAGCAGAAATAAAATGAATGCAAACCCCGGCATTATAGAAAGTGTTACTAAACCAAATGAGTGGTAAACTCCCATAGTCCTAGTAAAAGTTAATAGTCAAGTTATAATCTCTGATCATTTGAAAAGGCTCGTGAAAGGTTTATACTTCCTACATTATAAGACGTAGCACCCAAACTATTAAAAGTAATAGTGTTTTCTATGTTAGATTCCTCCAGTGGTTTTAGTAACATTCCATTAGCTCCCAAAATCCAAAAGCTGACAACTTTCATAACCCTAATGGGAAGATGCTGTTTCAAAAGGGTGCCTTTTGATATAACCTCAGCATCTGAGGTTTTCCAATGTAAAATGATTGATTTACTCAAGAATTTAGATGGTGCTGTTGATGTTATGGATGACATTCTGGTATCTGGTCCAGACCATCAAATTTATCATTTAAGGTTATAATCAGTGCTATAAAAAATGCAAATCTTTAGCTTAATCAAGACAAACGCTGTTTTATTAAAACAAAGCTGCAGTATTCTGAGCAGCATGTATCTACTAGTGGCAGCAAATCACATACAGACAAACTCAAGCGATAGCCAGGTTGCCAGATCCATCTTGTGTAGCTGAACTGAGGCAAGCCCTAGGCATAATCAAGTATTTGGGAAAATTTCTACCCGGCTTTTTAACTATTCTCCATCAATTTGTTAAAGAAAACAAGGGGGACAATCTCAAGTCCAGGCAGTCACCAAAATAAAAGAATTGCTTACAACAGCTCTAGTGCTAGCATGCTATGATGGCAATAAACAAACAATTGTGAGTGTGTTTACTAGTACCTCTGACCTAGGTGCAGTGGTACTCCACTGAGATGAACAGTTATTATGCCATACAGCCTATGGGTCTATATTATATTCTCGAAAGTCGACAATATCGAAGCTGATATTGCCGACACAAGAATAGTGAAAGTGGAGAACATTGAACGTGTAAACGAAAATCTCCATAAGGGGATATTTCCTTTTACTGCAATGTAGTGTGGTCTCGGAGTTGGTATATTTAAGTAGCGGGTAAGCAGGGGCTTGCCCCCCTGCTTAAACCCATTAGGGTACTTTTTTCTTTTTGTTATTTTTATAAGTTTGATGTTTGAAGACATCGACCATATGGCGTTCGATGTTTTCAGCTGTCGATCTTATAATATAGACCCACAGCCTATTACTCCAAAATGTCAACACTGCCAGACCTGAGATATTCACAAATTAAAAAAGAATGTCTTACAAGTGAGTGGGCATGTAAACTGTTCTCCAGATAACTATTAAGGCTCAAGAGTTTCCAGCTGTCAGCTGACCATAAACCCTTAGTACCACTGATCTATTCATGTAATCTTGACAAAGTGCCAGTGAGGTATTGTCAATGTATTCAAAAAAGTTCAATGCCTAATCATCATAATAATAATTAATATCTTAATTAAAAAGCATTAATAATAATGTTATTTTAATAATAATGAATATAATGTTAATAATAATGTTAACGATTCTCATTTTCCTTTTCATATCTCTCTCTGTATAATATCCCTGTATCATCTCAGTCATTATGGCTACATCTTATCCATAAAGCTCTACTAAGCATAATTCCATTTTTCCATCCATGTTTTGAGATTGTTAGCTGCTTCTTGATAGGATCACATAAGAAATGAACAATCATATTCTTGCATCTCTAAATATGTGTATGCATTTGTTTTTAGCATATCCTTGTATCTGAAATGTGCTTTGTTCATTTCTTTTGTGATCCTATTCACCCAGGCTCTGACTGCAAATGGTCCATTGAGATCAATGCATTACCCAGATAAACAAATACAAATAAATAAATAAATGACAAGGCAATACGTGTGACAAGCAAGCGACTTATTGTTGCTGGTATACTGCCAGAAATATGACACATGACCAACCATCATCTGAAATCAAAAGTGGCATCGCAGCTTATGTGTAAAGCATCCTGATGAAAAGGCCTGTAACTACTAAAAGAGTAGAAAAGCCTTAAACAGGCTACTCCATCCTGAACTGCAAGCTGGTATCCAGCAAGTGTGCAATGGATGGCCAAATCACTGGATTGAAACCAACTAACTTATGCACAAATAGTTATTAGACACAGAACAGTTATCAATGAGAGGTGTCTTATTGTTATACCAGGACAGAATTATGATGGACCTAAATCAGTGTGCAGAAGTGCAATGCAAAGTCCATGATGGTCATTAGGGCATTACCAAAAGCATAGAAAAAGCCAAAATGTCCAGGTGGTGGCAAAGCTATGAATGGAGGATAGTCAAAAAGTCTAGTACAAACTTTTATTACACTTATAAGTGCCAAAATGGGGTTTACTGGAAGTGTGTACATTCTTGGCACTGTTCTTATACATCTCCTGCAAATTTCTGCCCTTTTTATATACACATAAGTGAGATTCCGAAAACACGTTCAAGGTGTTGGACAGTGAGGAAAATATATTCCAATACATCAAAATGATAACTTTAATAAGCTTAGAATTGTAATTGTATTCCAAAAACGGCCCTGCTAAATTGTGTTGTTCATTTTGTTATCCAGCATCTTGAAAGCACTTAACTATCATTAAAATTATTTAGTTCATGTATTACTTTTGTCTGTTGTATGTGTTGTCTTTCTGAACTCTGAGATAATGAGTGCCTGTTTCTGTTCTGCAGGATTCTATTTGGCTATTATTTTTTTTTTCTGCAGTTCTACTTGGTTTTGTTCTTTATCTTTTTAAGTTTATCATTTTTGCAAAACTAGTACCCCTTCTAAAACGGGGGCTAAACGAAACTGAAAACATAGAAAAGCTTACATTTTTGAAAGTTGGATATCTGTGAATAATGTTTTTAAATGAATCCAATACGCTATTAATTTAATTAGAATGGGTAGGTTTATAATCAATTTATTCATATAATAATATAATAACCATAGCATTTTAGGATTGTTTTGTTTTGTATGGATATTTTCTTTGCTATATTTTTCCTAATTAGCTAATGTAATTCATTCCATTTTGTAGTATAGGACGGATTCAACCATAATAAACTGTTTAGAGCATTGATGCTATTGAACATGTTAGAATATCAGGAAATTCAGTTCCTCTGTGGCTGCATGACTTGCTTTGTTAAAAAAAGAGCTATCCAAAGATTTTTAGGTTACCATAAAAACCACGGAAACTAAATGTGCATTTCATGTAGTTGTTCTTTATTGGGACCTATAGATATACTTTGAAGTGTGTATAAGATTTTTGGAAGCAAAATTGCTTTAATTAATATCAATGTAGTTTTGAAATAAAAATTATTTTATTCCAGTTTTCTATATGGACTTTCCATTTTTCAATA
The DNA here is from genome assembly GCF_019279795.1 of Protopterus annectens. Lineage (NCBI taxonomy): Eukaryota > Metazoa > Chordata > Ceratodontiformes > Protopteridae > Protopterus > Protopterus annectens. The sequence continues at coordinate 602,171,506 of NC_056733.1, forward strand.
GTATTATTAATTATAGCAATATCATTATGCTCTTTAGTAAGGCCAGTACCTAAATGTTTAATTTTATAGTGTCCCAATTAAATGCATATGGTGTTTTTATTGATGGCATTATATACTGCTTAATTAAAAAATGTTTTATTGTGACAGAGTTTTAGATCTAAAGTTATCTAAAGGTTATTTTAAACTTGTTTATTGAAAGTTGCCTGAGTGGAAAGGATTTATCTCTGCTATATTTAGTACAGTTTCATCAACAATTGGTTAGATTTTTAAGTAATAATGTTCGGCATTTTGAAATATTCCATACTGTTTAGTCTAAAAAATGCAATTGCTCTATAGCTATTGCAAACAACAAAGGTAACAAGGGGCATCCTTATTTTATTCTCGTTGCTAGCTATATACATTGAGAAGTTTAAATACCTAATTTCACATAAGAAAAGGTATTTTGGTAAAGATATTTTATTAGTTATATCAAACTTTGAAAAGCCAGACACCTTTAAAGATCTGATTATGTATTTGCAACTGACAGAGTCAAATGCATACTCCATGACTAAACTAACTATGGCTAACTTTAATTTATTAGTATTGGTGCATTCAATTATAGTAATAGTTGTTTTGATGATAAACTGTGTTTCATTTAAAACTTGTTCAGTCTTCATCTATTATTAATGGTATCATCAGTTTTATACTATTCACTATGACTTGTATGAATATTTTGTAATTACATTGAGAAGTAAAATACACCTCTATAAGCTGCAAATATATGGATTTTATCTTGTCCTAAAATGAGTACTATTAAAGAACATTTCCTAGTAGGAGGTACCTGACATGAATTTTGAACTGTAGAACATGAACACATAGTTTTAATAAAAGAATAACCTTGTATTGAAGAAGTTTGCATATTAATAGGATAAGTCTACCAGATCCATGGGCTTTGTTGTATTTTACATTTGAATTTGCCCTTTGAGTTTCATTATTGAAATGTTACCCTAAATTGTTGATTTGTCCTTTAGTTATTTTTATGTATATAACCTTTTACAAAAAAAATCGAGTTGGTCATTACCCAAGGTAATGCCTTTATATGTGTTATTTTTACAGTATTCTAAAAAAAGCCTCAAGCATGCATTTAACTTCTTTAAGTTTGTTTTTATGCCCTGGAGTGTGTTTATAATTTATATGATGTGACTTTGATATTTTCTTGGGTCTGTCAGCAAGGCTATCTATTCCATTTGGAAAAAAATGGCATAAGAGTATAAGCTGATTTTCTTCAAATTCATTGATATGTTATGATTAATATTTTTGGTATTCTTGATTTAAATATTTGGGTTTGCTCTATATATTATTTATTACCTTTGAATGTTTTATTTAGCTTTGTTTAGTTTCTCTTGCATTCAGAATCATTCTTTATCCTAATCTTTTATTTTATTATAGCACCATTTATTTATTTTACCATACATAAGAACTTTGAATATATCCTTCATTATCTTCTCCACTGTTACTAATATCCATAAAATCTTAAACTTAATTTTGTTTACAATAATTTCCCATAGTCTTCCATATTGGCATATATGATAGAATTATATTAATAATACTTATTTTCTCTTGCTGTATATACAAATTAAATGCAACAGCATTATGGGCAAAAGGCACAAGGTACCTTCAACTGTCTCCAGTTAAGATGTCAAGTCATTAGGTATTAGCAGCTTTCAATTCTTGATTAATTTCCAAATGTATAAGAATGCCTAATTACTAATAAAGCCAGCCTCTGCAAATTCAATAACATTTTTCAAATTTAAAAGATTCATATAATTTCTAAGTAATTTAGAAATTATTAAACTTCTCAGTTTTAAATTTGCAGAATTGCAATAATTACCTAATATACAAGTAACTTCCCATCCCCAGTGTAGCACTTCCTTTCAAATTGTTAGTAAGTACTTCTATTTTGTGGCAAAAGCTTATTGCATGCAAATAAAAAAATATATGCTTTTTTTTTCATTTGGAGTGCTTGAGGTTTAGATGTATTTATGCAGGATAGGTATAATTCTGGTATTGGGAACATGCATTTTCCACTGTATTGATGGTATCAGAGTTGATATATTTAATTAGTGAGGGTAGAGGTAGAGAGGGCTTACCCCTACCCATTTTGTAAAAACATTGTTATTTGTTTGTATGGTTAGAGATTTTGAGTAGGTGAGTGAAGATGTTGCTGTTGATATTATTTTGTCAACTATTTTACAAAACACTTAGACTGGGATTCAATACCTTCTAAAATTATTGTGAGTCTATTCAAAATAAATCATGAATATAATAATATTTAATATATTATGGATTATGGTATTATTTATTTTACAAAACACTTAGATTGGGATTGAATACCTTCTAAAATTCTTGTGAGTCTATTCAGACTAAATAATGAATATAATAATATAATAATAATATTTCATCTATTAAGGATTATGGTATTACTTGTACATAGCAAAAAGACATCTTTAATGCTTTCTCTCATACTCATAAAATATCTATGCATCCACTAATCTAAATACTAATCTAAATACCACAAGAGTAACCCCAAAGATTTAAACATACTGACACTAAACCTTAGAAGTATATGTAGTAAAATAACCCGCTGCATGCCTGGATTTATCAAAATAAACCTGACATATTAGCCCTTACTGCAACATGGCTACACCCCAATGTAAAAGACTCAGAAATAATACCTTCAAACTTTGCAATAACCAGAAGAGATAGATCTAAAAAGGGGGGGGTAGCACTTCTATATCCCTCTACACTCACCATCATACCCTACACCAGTAATATACCCATATTTTCTAATGCTGAGGTACTAATTTATTTTTTTAACCTCAACACATCAAAATAATTTGCATAAGAGTAATATATATCCCACCAGGTCAAAATATACCAGTGATGGAAAATATTTTATCCTGGACATCCCACACAATAAACCTCAAAACAATAATCTTAGAAGATATAAATATTGCTCGGCAAACCATAGCTTCCAACTTCCCCACAAATAGTATAAATCTGTGTGTTTTTTCTCAGCTTATCAATACTCCAACCAGATACAGCAAAGATCTTGCCTGTCAGTCCACCCTTGGACTGGATCCTAGTATTCCACCCTGCCAATGACCCCTCTTCTGCTACACTGCCTAGCTCCCTGAGTGATCATCTGCCAGCTTATTCCCTTAGAACAAACTCCCAACAACTAAGCCTACACACTGTAAAATCAGTTAGGAACTCAGCTAATTTTTGTCAGCATAAATTCAACTATCTCTTACGTGAAATAGACTGGACACCCCTTAAACAACTACCCCTTAATGATGCTTTACTAAACCTTCCTTCACATACTTAATACCCTAGCACCCATTCGTATGAAAAGAAACAAAAAGAACTCAGCACCATGGCTCTCTAAGGAATGTAAACACCTGATGAAGCAAAGGAACCTAGCCTGGATAACCTGGAAACTAAACAAAAATGAACAAAATCATGTCAATTTCAAAACACTGTGTAACAAAGTGACAAAACTAATCAGAGATAAGATGCCATACTATTCTAAGCTTCAACTTCAACATAAAATCAACTCCAATAAATCTTGGCACTCCATATCTTCTCTACTTAACCCTGGTACAAACAGAGAGCACAACTCATCACCTGAAATCCCTCCATCACAAATAGCCGACACCTTTAACGAGCACTTCATAATATCAATATCAGACCTACTAACAAGCACCCCATATGCTGGACCCCCCCCCAGCCTTCAACCTTGTCAGACATCAACCACTTCTAACATTGTCATTAATACCCTCTTACTTCACAAAGTGTCTTACAAACCTCATTCTCATTTCAGCCTATACCAACTGACAGCATTAAGAGACTACTACAAAAACTAAAACCCCGCTCCACCTCAGCCGATAATCTTCCACCACACTACCGTAACTAGCTGCCAACTCAATCACCTACCCAATCAGTATCTTTATAAATATGTCTTTATCTGAATCATATAGAAACAATCTCACATCACTCCCATCCACAAAGGAGGTAACTCATTTGAACATCCAATTTCTGTCCTATAGCCATCTTGTCACCCATATCTAAAATTCTTGAGAGAAGTATTCATCAGCAGGTAATGCAATATCTATTGCAATACAATATTCTAACCAAAACCCAACATGGCTTATGACCCAGCAACAGCACAACTACAAACCAATTATCTTTTACAGACACCGTGAACAAAGCCAGAGATGCAGGATGCTATACCGCCTCAGTATTCCTTGATCTCTCCAAGGCCTTTGACACAATGCCTCACCCCTTACTATTGAACACACTGTCTAACTTAGGCTTCTCATATAACACAGTAAAATGGTTTCAGAGCTACCTCAAGCAGTGAAATGGTCCAATGAACTCTCACCCTTTCTCCACAACCCTACTGGAGTCCATCATGGCTTCATCCTTGGACTCCTACTCTTCAACATTTTCAGAAAAACCTTCACACTGCCTCTCACCCTGGAACCCTCATTCAATACGCTGATGATTCTTCCATAATATATACCACTCAATCACTACCAGAACTACTTTCAAAAACTCAATAGTCCTTTACTGCAGTTGAATCCTGGCTAAGAAATGCCCAACTCTTTCTTAATCCAAAGAAGACTAAACTAGTACTCTTTCACCCCCAAAACACCTCCCCTGTCACTGATCATTTCAACATCCTTGCATCTGACAACACTGTCATAGAAATAGTGCAGGAAACCAACTTCTAGGAGTTATCATTGACAATAAACTTTCATTTGACCCCATAAACAGCAAAACATAAAGAAAACTCATCAAACATTGGGACTCTTATAGAGAAACAAACATTTTTTTTACTGCAGCAACCAAAACTACCCTTGCAAAAACATTTCTACTTCCCTCCCTTCTTTATGGTGCCCCTGTCCTAACCAACTTACAAACTTCTACCCTAAGCAAGATGGAACAGTGCTACAACAAAGTTGCAAAGTTTGCCACAAACTCTAGATATCACACACACCACTGTAAACCACTACTAGAACTAAACTGGCCTGAACTTCCTAACCAACTTACCTTTATTCAGCTATCCTCCTTGCACAACCTTAATTTTAAGCCTACTGCCTGACCTGCAATAGCCAATCTAGTCACGCCTTACACACGAAATCAATCCCTATGATCAGAAGACAAAAATCTCTTAGCTATCTTAAAACTCAATAGAAAACCAGGTCACTCTCTGTATTCTTACTCTGTCTCTATACTATGGAATTCATTACTTCTGGCTATCAGGTCTATGCCTGGCCAAACCCATTTCAAAACCTCTTTAAAAAATCATCTCAAAAATACATGGCTCTGCTCCTGCATAAAGCCTGCCTAATGCACAGCTCTTTCCTCTTCTTCCACACTAGGCTCATCCTCCTCTTCTGTCACATTACACTCTCTCACAGTCTGCAAGGGCCTAAAGCTCTCCTAACTCCATCTCTGTTTCTATACCTTATCCTTAATTTACTGTTCCAGCTGTAATGTCTCTATTCTTAACTCTCTCACTACCTTTCTACATCACTAACTTTCTGGCTATTATTTTCCTAACTGAAACCATATCCTATTTTTTATGTACTAGAACAGTTAATGTCATACAGTGCACTACCTACATACTACTTTTGGACACTATCTACTCATAGGCTATGTATATGGTAGAGTGACTATCACTATCTATGTTTTAAGTCTATAGAATTGTCTAGATGTTTAATCTTGTAACATAGTTTCTTTTAACTTATTTTTGTATAACATTTCTAATGTCATTTGTATTGTATTGAATTATACTGTATTTGTTCTGTATGTGGAGTTTTCTCCCCAGGTCTCTGCTGAAAACAGGTTCTGTAGACCCATTCAGATCACCCCACTAAACAAATGTCAAATAAATAAATAAATAAATAAAATAAATAAATAAATGTAAAATCTGTGGAAATTGAACAATATTTGTCTAATTTCTGTCAGACTACAAGCCATTAACAGTTTGTCTTAGAATTAGATTCTAATTTCTTGTTGGAAGAAGTTAAAGTTGGGATTTCACATCTTAAAACAGGTAAAGCTCTTGACCATGATGGATGTGATGTAGCTTTTTATAATATATTCAGTAAAACATCTCATTTGTCCTTGAGATATATAACTATATTAAATAAAATGGTATAGATAACAAATACATGAATCAGTTAAAGACATTTTTTGCTCTTAAACTAACTCAGGTTCTCTGTTAATCAAAAATTATCAAAAAATATCATTCAACTTCATAAGGTCTTTCTGCTTTTCCCGGTTAGGGGTCGCCACAGCGGAACTCTGGTCTGCTAATGATTGCCAGGCCTAACACACAACCTTCAATGAAGGAATGCCCACTCACGCATGTCGCCACACAGAAGACACTCTGAGAATCGAACGGGCAATGTCTAACTGTGAGGCGACAACGCTACTGCAGCACCACCACTGCAGTCTATTCAACTTCATTAATGAATCACAAAAATTAAGAAAGTCTCAATGATAATTGACAGAAAATTCTATTTGATTGCTGACAATATCATATCAAAATTTCAGTCATGAGTCGCAGGTTCATGATAGACACAGGACAGTAACATTATCTTAGAACTGATCTTATACATAACTTTTTTTGTAGACCAACAGGTTATTTTTCTATTAGGTACAAGTAAGGCATTTGACTATGTTCACATATCTTTTCAATTTATAATACTAAACAAGATGTCATTTCCAGATAGCTTTGAGCAGTCCATCAAAGTCAAATGTAATTCAGGCTCTACCTGTGTTGCACTTAATTTTAAAACCTCACCACCTAAAAAAATCTTCATGGTATATTGCATGACTACCTTTTGTCACCATATTTATGTATTTATTTATTATTTCTATTGCTTAAGCTCTTATTTTCTATTTTTTTTATGTAATCGTCCCTTAATAAGAATTACATTCTTTGCTATCTTCATAAATATCACCTTCTTTGCAGATTATACATATATACGAGATAAAGACAGATATTTAAAATATATATAGAAGTTTTAATCTAAATCTTGATAACTCACCCTTATTTCCATTAAATGCTCAAAATAATATTTCAAACTCATAACTCATCAATCACACAAATATTTATCTGAGTGAATTGAAATACTCTGTGGGTAAATATAAACCAGTCACACATTCATTTACATGACTGAATGTCAGCTTAGTTTTATATAAAATGAACATATACTTGGATTCTTGGAACAAGATTAAATTTAATTAATATGCAAGAGTGCCCATTATAAAAATAAATATTTGCTCTTATAAATTATAGTTTTGCAATAATTCTATTGACTCCTTATTAAAGTGCTAAACTTCTATGATCAGTGCATATAAATGCAATCAAAAAAGGTCTCAATGGTCAAAAGTGAACATGTCTTAAACTAATAAAAATCATTAAAACATGTTTTTGCAGGGGAAGCCACCCTCCATCCCTAACATGAGGGGCATCCCTGCGACCTGAATGCATCAACTTTGAGCATGCTGCATCTTGAGGAAATACATTTTTCATAAATACTGCATTCTTCATCTTTAAATGCAAAATCCAGAAATAAAACTTTTGTGATCACATACTAGAGTGGCAATCACTAGTGTAAAAATGGCAAGACTGGCTGCCATTCTATCTCCCATATTCCTAGTAAATATTAACATTGAACATTAACATGCCCATCTCCTTCTTGATATTAGGTAGGAAGAACACTAGAATAGAACTGAATAGCTTACTGGATCCAAAAGAAAAAAGGATGTTTGAAGATCCCTGTTTTTCCCTCTTTTACTATATGATTTCAAGAAAGGTTAAACTCCTATTTCAGACACTTAGTCACCACTCCCAATAACACTCCTGTTTTGTATATTACATTCGTAGTTATTCTTGAGCTAAGAAAACTTTCTCCTTTTGTCAATCTACTAATTTTAGACATATAAATTGATATCCCCAAATGCAACTTTTTAAATAATTCATGTAATCCCAACATAAAAAGAAATAAGCTGCCTCTTCAGTATTCTGACGTATGTATGTTGATGGCAAGTTCTTTATGAACTCGTTAATTGTTTGACCTCATTTTCTGACCTTGTTTAACTCACGAACCTTAAATTCAGCACCACCCCACAACTGCATACAGTCAGGATTGCAGTTACCATTCTTCTCACTTGATGATGTGAATGATAAAATATTAATATATTTGTGGTTTTTATATCCTTAAAACAAAAATCATTTTTTCTTTATAATGCAGTCTTAAATTCACCAAGCATTCTATTAAAACCTTCTTCAAACTATTGATTGCCACTACTTTTTAAGGAAATTTGGAATAGAGCATACAAATGCTTACCTTTTACCAAATGCATATATTAGCACTCAGTATTGCTCACAATACCAACATAACTCCCCATAAACTGGTTGCTGTGTGTAAAACTCATTCAAAAAAACTGTTCCATTTGCAGTGATGACATTACTGCAATTGACTTGCATGTCCATAAGATATATAAAACTGATCAACCTATAGTCACACCTGTTTACAAACCTTAAAGAATTACAGTAAAAAATGATAAATGAGAATGTTATACCAGTATTAATGGCATACCTATCAAAACAGTTGATTATGCAACAATGTTCTGATACTTATAATTCTTGGGGTACTTATTTATTTATTTATTTATTTATTTATTTATTTGTAATTGTCAAGAATTTTACAAAATCCAAGGGAATTTTCTTAATATGATGCATTATAGTCTTAGCTAAATTATATGTGTATATTTCGGCACAGTTATTAATTTGAGACAATTTTGACAGCATTATGCTTTATGATTTGTTCCTCTTGAACATACTTTCCTTTCTGCAAAAGATGTAATGTTGAATGCGGAACTTATTCCTAATTATTGGGGTTCTGTTAGAATCATCATATTTAATAAAAAGTCAGAACCTAGTTTACATAGCAATGCTGCATTACAGGATTAAATGTAATTTTTGATTGATATTGTCAGACAAAATGAGAACATTTTTGAATAAAATAGATTTGATGGATAATGTACAAACAAAAGTTTTTTTTTCACATGCATTTTATTATGTTTTTATTAGAAGTAGAAGAAGTGCAGTTTGGAATAAGATAAAAAAAATATTCACATTCACATTTCATATAAAACCTATAGTGTTATTGGCTGCCTTGATACAGGATAAATTAGGCTTATGCAAAGGCTATGTTTATATAAACTATACTTGCTGCCTATCTTAGGGATCCATTTTGTCACTTATTTGTAATCAAACCCCACAAAATGAAAGAGGAAAGATATCTGGAATAAAAATAATTAGCTGCACATATGGCATTACAGATATATAAAGGATCAGTAACTATTAGCCACAGAAACACTATATTAGAAAGTGGAGATTTTTATAATAGTAGGGCTATTAATTAGCAGGTATTAGCCTGGCAATAAATTCTATATAAAAAGTTTTATTGTAAAGCTGATATTTTTATTTTATTATTGTGGTGATGGAATACTATTTTGGCTCATATTAATGTTTCCTTAAGAACATATTTTATTATGTCTTGGTGCTCATTGAAGGCCTTAAGTTACACAAAGACTTATACAATCAGGTTGATAATGTTAAAATTAAAAAAAAAAAACTTAGAGCTTTCCTTGGGAAAAGAAGCCCAGTAATACTTCATTAAAATGTTTTCATAATGATACAGCTGATGGGCGATAAATGTTGGAGTAAAGCTGGAGTAAAAGTGTTCACATATTAGACCATATAAAACAAATGCCTCACCATTTGAAATCAAAACCAATCACTGGACTTTTTGGTTCTGGAAATTTCAAAAGCTATATACTCCTGCTAGAGATTGAGAGTGGATTAAAGCGTTGTATTTGTTATAACTTTGTGCAAGGTAAGGTTAGCATTCATTTGTAGTCTAGGAAAGAGGCAGAGACCATCTACCTTGCCTGAATGCTAGATTGGAAAAGGAAATTTCTATTTAAAATTACATTGTGAGTAGACTTATACAAGAGCATATATATAATGTCTTTTGTTATTTGAATAGGTTTAAAATTGGAGAAAGCAATAGGTGTGGAAATGTAATGAAATTATCCACCCACAATCTTGTCAAAAGACAGTTTTAGAACTAGGAGATAATGAAGCATGCACAATTTTACCTGATTTAATGAATAGATGACTGTTTAAAATGGTATGAGTTAATGCTATTTTGAAACCTGAATTTGGAAAGTGTATTCAGTCATAACTCAGATATTCAAGTATGTTTTGCAGATCAGTAGCAACTTCTGTGTGTGCCTCTTTGCGTATCTTTTTTTGTAAGGACTGGGCCTATTGAAAAGGCATCATGGAGCATATTCTAGAATGGATGTATCGGTTATAGTTAAAGTAACATATATTGTCTTGACAGTACAAAAATGTACACCCCAAAGTGAGAGGTTACACAGAAAAAGTAAATCTTAATGGGTCTTAATTATAAGCCTTCCAGCTTGGGAAGATGGAAGTTAACAACTTTAGTTCAGAGTTAGAAGCATATGTCACAGCAACAGAGCACTCACCCATCACTACAGATTCCTTCTGATCTGTCCCCTTTCTAAAATAAATTATTGTCTGATCATAGATGTAATTTGCTTTTTGCACACTGGGGTCTAAGTCAGAGGAAGCATTATCCTTGAGGAAGTTTAAGTACAGGAAAACATAGCTGAATATGCTTATGTGTTGTAGTCTAATGTCTGTCCTAATTCATTGGTATTATCTGAATAAAGTCTGCACAAGGGCTAGTGAATCAGTGCTTTTAGAGGTCTATTGACATATGATAAACTTTTCCTGTCTGAGCTTCAAGCATCAGTCACTTCTCAAAGAAACATATCAGTTGCATATTGAAACTTCAGAGAACCAAGCAGCAATTACCTTTTTTCATATACAGTAGCCATAGATATGGAGGCATACTTTGGAGATCATAAAAAAATGAAGTAAACATACATCATGGTGAAAATGTGTTTATACTTTCATGAGTACAAGGAAGTATACCAAGGATATATTTAAAGTCACTATAAGAGTCAATAAGTCACAAGTAAATATGAAAAAGAAATGAATGCTATACATATGGAATACTTTCTTATTCAGTAAAACTAATGCAAATATTACTTCTTTAAGATCAGTAGGTAATAAGAAATACTGTAGTTTTAAAGGATTCATGTCAATGCATTGACACTGTTTTCTCCAAAACTGCAAACTCTGAAAAATGTTTAGCTGAAAGTACTTTGGGTGAAACTCAAAGTAAATCTTTTATTGCATGGGGGCAACCCACCTATACCCTCAATGTGGAGGAACACCCCTATACCCCTAAACTTAAATATATCTACTCCGAGGTCACAGAACAGTGGAGAAACGTTAGCTGTCCACTATTGGTAAAGGTGTTGTCAGCAAAATATTTTCACTGAAACTGCAGTCACCTAAACTGCCAAAGACAGAGTAACATGCTCCCATTTTAAACAGAGAAGAATTGGAAAACAGTCTTAACATTGTCGTTAAATAGCATAATGGCAGCCTAATGCTGTACACAGATATGGATGTTAAGAATGGAAATAATCAAACTGAAAGCATTTTGAAAAGGTGAAATAAACATCCTGCTGTCATTATTAAAACAAAAATTCAAGTCATGATATTTCTTGTAGACATTGAACCTGTGTTCATGCAGAGCAAGAAAAATGTTAAGGTAAGATTTCGAAAGACGTAAAATGGTTCTGTAATGGATAGCATTTGTTGAAAAACTGTCAGACTATACTGGTGTCAGTAAAATTTACATTTTTCTCCCTAATGACTGTATAGATGCTGGAGATTCACTTTTAGAGAACTCACTATTCCATCTATGCTTGAATTCTATACAATTATCAACATTTTTTTCTTTTTTTCAAGCAGAAAAGTTTTTTAACTAAAGCTGAATAAATATTTTTACTTTTTTTTGTCTGCAAAGCTGAAAATTTTAATTCTTGTTTAATCAGGAACAAAATTCATAATTAGAATGCATAGGACATCCATTTTAAAGTATTGTTCTGTACCCTAGAGTTGATTTATAATGGAATAGTATTTAAAAATGATACATTTGCTTATGAAGTTTCATGCTGAGTTATAGCATTCTAAGACCTTTCTATAATAATTTGAGTAATTGGGCTTCCCACATCTCTGAGAAGGGTTATGGTTCAAAATAATTGAGATAAATTACAACAGAAGCTGCAGAGAATTATTGCCATTATATATGCTCCAGTATGTGGTGTATCTATAATTGCATTTGTATTTGTGTGGGAATTTTCATTGTGTCTATGGGACAATAACTATGTCAAATTCTCTTTTAATACTCTGACAAGTTAAAAAGAATGATGGAATCACACTCTTATCAAGTAGTATTAAAAGGAATTCAGTGTTTGTGAAACTGGAATGTCTAGGTGCCATTAAACTGAATACGTTTAGATTTCCCATCTGCAGCAGCAATATTTGTGGGAATTAAAACTGATGTTAACGTACTTTGGATATGTATGAAATATTTCATGTTATTTAGTAATTAATTATAATACTTTTGACTCTGAACAGTTTCTTTTAGCTGGAGGTGGATGATGAATTTGGTTCAACTATGAGATGCTGACTTCCTGAGAGTCAATAGTCTAAAAGAATGACAGAAAATGTCAAAAAAGGCAAAAAAACATTTCTTCATGTTTTTGCAAGGGGGGGGTACAAGTGCCCATGCACCCCCTGATGTAGGGGACAACCCCACCACCCCTCCCAAACTTATATACACCAACTTCATAGTCGCACCAACTTAAAGAAGGGAGACATCTCCCTAAAGAAGTGAATCATTACTTGTACACAATTAGAACTCACACCAGCAATGATTTCCTATGGGAAAAAGTGTTTGGCATTATGAAATTCATCTTTTTTTTCCTGGGCTACTGCTGCTTAAACTATTTCACCTTGAGCATGTGTAGGGAAGCTGATGAATTTGTTTCTGCTGCATCAAAGTGCTGCAGATAGCATGCAGGAGAAATATTTTATTTGTGCTTGCCTTTGTTTCACAACTATGCAACAATGGAGTTTATTTACTCATTTAAAAGAAGTGTAGATCCTATCCTGCTCCTAACCCTAAAAATCCCCTGTCATTCCCTATACCTAAATTCTTCTCCTTTTAATAGACCCTAAGCCCAAATCCCCCAGTTAGGAAGTAAGCAGTGTAAGTTAATAACACACACCCATTCATTTACACTTTTAATTGTCAATATGCACAGTTTTACCACAAAGAAGCAACATTTGAATAAATACCATCCAGTAAAGTGCTTCAAAACCTATCCTCAACAAAAGCAGACTCTACAAAACTAATGGAATCATGTGTGTGTGTGTGTGTGTGTGTGTGTGTGTGTGTGTGTGTGTGTGTGTGTGTGTGTGTGTGTGTGTGTATGAATAATATATATATATATATATATATATATATATATATATAGTAACAAGAGTAATTCATCACTGTATCACAAAATCAAACAAAAAATATTTGACAAGATCACACCATCAGACATTGAATACAACCATACTAAAGACTGCAAAACTGAAGCAATTTCCTTTTATGATTTTTACACTAACCCCCCTCCCATATCACTATCCTCCTGTCTGACTAGTTGTGGTGTTATGGAAATTATTTTAAGATAAGATGTAGGGCTATGGTTAGGGGCAGGGGCAGCATTATGGTTAGCACATATTACTATGGTGGGCAGGGAGTAATAAAAACATTTAGCTTTAACAAAGTAAAATAATTAAGCTATTTTTTTTATTTATCACCACTCTGTGTACATAGGTTCATAGGTTCATAGGTGTGTACTAAGCTAATGGCCCTGGAGCCTTTAGAAGCCTAGCCCATAGAAGTGCCCTGGCATTGTGCGGCCCGACATTAGTTCCCAGTGCCTCTATCAAGTAGAGTCACTGGAGTGATCCCCAGGATGAAATTTCTATTTCATATCCACTCATCAAGATTTCTCTTGAAGAGGGCCAATGAGATGCTCTGCTTGACATCTATGGGAAGTCTATTCCAGGGCATGGGGACTCTCTGGCTTATGAACCTGTCCCTCCAGCATGTTCTGCTGATTGTGGTAATGAGGTTGAGGTCTCTAGAGTGTGTGGTGCGGTGGGATTGGGATTTCTTTAGATGTAGCATTTCTAACACAGCTGGGTCAGACATGGCTTTGTAAGTCAAGCAGAGATCGCCTCTTAGTAGAGGATATAGATTCATAGGTAGGTACTAGGCTATCTGCCCGAGGGCATTTATAAGTCTAGCCAGAGTGTGTCGGCGTTCACCACACCATTGATTAATTAACTGATCCTCTGTCAAGCAGAGCCAATGAAGTGATCCCAGGGGTGTATTTTCTGTTAACCATTCACTCATCAAGGTTTCTCTTGAAGAGTGTTAGTGAGGGGCTCTGCCTGATGTAGTTTGGAATTTTGTTCCAATGCATGGGGAGTCTCTGTAACAGGAATCTATCCATCCAGCATGTTCTATTTATTGTTGTGGCAAGGTTTAGCTCACTAGAACGCATGGCTCACAGTGACTTGGATTTCTTTAGGTGGCGCATGTCCATCAATTCTGAGTTGGACATGGCTTTGTAAGTCAGGCAGAGATCACTTCTGAGTAAGCGATATGCCACTGAGTACAGCCAGAGTTTTTTCAGTTGGGCTGCATAGGACATATGTTTGAGGCCAGTAATCCTCTTGGTGAGGTACTTTTGTGGTCTTTCCAGCTGTTGGAAGTGTCTTGTGAGGTACTTCCCAAATGGGGCATTGTACTCTATGATGGGTCTAATGAGTGACAAGTAAAGGGGCACTATAACCTCTTTATTTCTAGATGCAAACCCTTTAGTAATTAGATGGGCCACATAGAAGGATTTCCTAACTATTTGGCAATATGATTGTCAAAGGAGAGATTACTATCTACCTGGGTCTCCAGATCTCTTATTACCTCTTCTGTATTAAGGGGGCTGCCACCTATGTGGTAATTCGTGGGTGTTTTGTTTTTTCCAAACGGGATGACTATGCATTTTTTGGCATTTAGCTTGAGGCCATGACTTTGATACCAGGTGTCCATCTCAGTAAGGCCCTTTTGGAGGATGTCTGTCTCAGCCGGAGAGTCAATTATGGCTCCCAGTTTGCAGTCATCAACAAACTTGGTTAGCCATAGTCCTCCTGTGTTTGCCTGTATTTCTGAGAAGTATATGCCAAACAGTAGGGGCCCCAGGACTGAACCTTGTGGGACACAACTTGTGACTGGTTTAGAGTCGGACCTGGAGCCCGCTATTCTTACCGTGTGAGTTCTGTCTGTAAGCCATTTGACAACCCATCTTGTGATGTAGGGGTTTATGTTCAGGCTGGTGAGTTTTTCTGTAATACTCGAGTGGGGAATGGTGTCAAAAGCCTTGGCAAGGTCAATGTAGGCTGTGTGAACCACCTTTCCCTCAGCTATGGCCTTGGTGACTGTCTCGAAGAGGTCAACCAGGTTTAGTGGGCATGATCTGTCCTTAACAAAGCCAAACTGGGTCGGGTCAAGTGTTTGGAGGTTCCCAATGTCTTTGTTAATGAGTTCCATGATGATGCGCTCCATAGCCTTGCAAACCAGGTTAGTCAGGTTTATGGGGCGATAGTTACCAGGGTCAGTTGTGGCCCCTCCTTTGTGGAGAGGAATAATCATTGCTGTGTGCCATTCTATGGGCATGTAGCCTGTGGAGAGGCTGAGGTTGAACAGCGTGTTTAGGTTGGGGGCTAGTTTGTTCTCTAGTTCATGCAAGATGCAGCCTGGGACACCATCTGGTCCCACTGACGCTGTGTTTTTGGTTTTTGAAAGGGCTGTTTTCACCTGTGCATCTGTGATTTTTGGGACACTACACTTTTCCGGTTGTTGTGGGCCCTTTTGGAGGTGAGAGGGGGGGTGAATTTTGCACTGAATCTATCTGCCAGGATGTTGGCAATATCAGTAGGTTCAGTATATTTTGTGCTATTTTGCACTAGTTCAATGCATATCTGTGAGTTGCCACTTAGATTCTTAACATAGCTAAAGAAGGCTTTGTGGTTATCTTTTGAATCCTTGGCTATTTTTCTTTTGAAGTTATCCTTGGATGATTTCATGAGGGACCTCAGTTTCTTACTTATACTGATCAGGGATGTCTTTCCTTCTTGGGATTTGCTTTTTTTCTGAACTAGTTTCCTCCTTCTAATGTATAGCCTGTTTATGGCAAGGGTCCACCAAACTGGTTTCCTTTCCTTAGAGGAGTGAGTCTTGGCTTTGCTAGGGATGGCATGATCCATGCATCCTTGTAGGTGCTCATAGAGTGCATTTGTAAAGGTTTCTGCATCTTGGGCAGCATTATCCTTTAGTGTGGGGGCTGTGAAACTTACTACCTCTGTCTTAAATAAGGTGAAGTTTGCTTTAGAAAAGTTTTTTACTATGGTTTCCTTAGTTGAGGGTGGTGGTGGGGTGTGGACATCCAGAGTCATTAGTTCATGGTCTGATGTAACCAGTGACGGGTTGACCTCCGGTGTGGAACACCTATCGCCCATGTTGGTGATGACCAGGTCCAATATGTTTTCACCTCTGGTAGGGGAGTTTACCAGCTGATCTAGGGCATTTGAGTTGATGAATTCCAGGAAGCGCTGGGCCTGGGAGTTTGTACTCGAGTAGTTTTCCCAGTGAATGATAGGGTAATTGAAATCGCCCAATATCAGGGTGTTCGGTAGGAACTTCATGTTTTCCAGTATCTCCAGAAAGGTGGAGTGGTGGTCCTGAGTCATTGAGGGTGATCTGTAGCAGGCCACAATTTGCATTGCAGATTTTCACGATGTTATTTGCACATGGATGATCTCAGAGGTATCATGCTGTGCCACTAACCTGGAGGTGTAGGTATCCTTGATGAATATGGATACACCCCCTCCTTTTGTGTTTCGGTCCGTGTTCTGTGGCCGAAACGTGTTGTATGAGTTGTAGCCCGGTAGCGCTGGAGTGCTCTCTGGAGCCTTGAGACAGGTTTTAGTTACTGCACAGATGCCGACATTCTCCATACTGAGGAGTGCTTCGAGTGTGTGCATTTTGAGATTTCAACTCCTACCGTTGAGTAGCAAAACTGTCATTTGTTTGTTAATTGTGCTGTTTACAGAGGTGGGTTTGACTTTTAAGCCTTTCCTAAAAAAGGCACTATGGGGGCAGCAGGAGCCTTGGCCAGTATTCAAAAGCTTAGGGGTGACAGGTGCAAGCCGTCTCTTGTGAAGCAACATGGCTTGTCGAGTATGTCGTCCCAGGCTGACAGACACTGGATCCCCTTTGAATGACACCAGAAGCTTAGCCAATTGTTGAACTTGATCATTTTTCTTTATACCGAGGTATAATTCTTGGTGAGGGAAGAATGCTACTAAGGGTCAGGGTCATACCAGCCTGGGCTACATGATCGTAGAGCTCTTCCTTGTCCCTTTCCATGTAGTCCAGGGAGGTACATCTCAGGTCATTCACACCAACATGAACAATGACAGAGTCATATTTGTACTTGTTCTGGAGTGACCTGAGTGCTTGTGTTATATGACGGATTCTGGCTCCCGACAGGCAGCTAACAGTAACCTTCTGCTTGTCCAGCCTAGTGAGTGGGACGTCAGTGTGCCTGACTATAGAGTCACCTATTACTAGTGTATTAGGTATGTTATTTCGCCTTAAAGGTTGTGATTATGCGGCACACTGATTTTGTGTTTTATGTGTTGCCTGGCTTGTGACGAGAGGTGCAGGTTGTTTGGGTGTCAGCTTTGAAGGTCTCTGATGCTTTTGCAGGTTTTTATTTAGAGCCTCCGAGTATGATTTTGTGTATTTATATGTATTTTTTGCCAATGCTGTTTTAGTAGGTCTGTGTGCGGCTGGAGGTGTGGTGCAAGTGTTAACCTTCTCCTCTTGACTGTCTGTTCCAGTCTTGGGTGGAGACAGCTTAACTTCCAGTTTAGCTGTATAATTGCATCTCTTGCATATGTTAGTGTTTTACGGTAGGAGGAGAGGGTTGTCTGTGTACATGAGGCAGTTGTATCATTGCCCCAGGATACCCAGATTCACCAGCTGGACTGGAGATTAAACCTGAAATTACCCTTTGGTCATGCCTGAATAGTAGGGTGAGCTGCTTAGTCGCTTGGTTGGTGAGAGGTAAATAAAGAGCCTTGCCCTGCTCAGCAATCAGTGTCAGGGTATATTAGTGCTTGCTATTAGGTCTGAGCAAGTGCTGAGCTGTAGGATGCTTTTTGAGTGCTTAGGTTGAGAGTTAGTCTAGTTTCAAGGGAAAAACTGAAGAGGAGACTTAGTGGAGCCAGAAATAATTTAACCATAGCTAACCGGCGCTGCCCAGTGCACAAAACCATGCAAATGTGGTTTTTATAGTAGGGAAATGAAAGATATAGAAATTAGCCCAAAATGGCCAATAAACTACTAACGTCTGGGCTGGAACCACTCCTCCAGGGACAGATAGGTTGCTCAAAGCTCCCCTCTCTCACAGGTGAACAGAGAAACTTCCTTCTATCCAAGTAAGGTATGGGCAACTCAGCAACTAGTATCACAGCCCTGAATTCAGCACTAGCCTGAAAAGTGGACTATACTTGCTTAGAAAGGCGAGAAACAAGGAATTTTTTTTTTTAAAAGATAAGGCAAAAACAGTAAAAATATACACTTAAAACAGCTTTAAACAACTACAAATGATCAGGAAAGGCTATCGCACTTTAGTGTACAATTGGCTAAGCCTACAACAGTTAAACAAATTATTTAAACAAAAAACTTTTTAAAAGTGCAGGCAGTCAAATAAGTACAATATGTGAAAAAAAACCAAGCTTTCAAATCACAATAAATGCTGGAAAATTTGCGTTTAGGCAAAAAACAGTTAAGTACAGCAAGAAAGTACAGAAAACTGATACTTAATCATGCCAAAGTCTCTCTTCTAAGCTAGAAGGCTTGTATCAGTTTAAGGCTTTCTAGTGCTACCCAATAGGTTAGTTACAGGAAAGATTGGAAACAATTGCAGATGTGGTCTTTTAGACCAGAAAGTTGAAAGAGATGGACAAACTGTCCAAATGGTCAATAAACTACAATTTCTGGGCCAAGAACCTCTCCTCTCATGGTAGACAGGCTACCTAGTGCTTACCACTCCCATTGATAAGCTAGAAGGCTTTTCTCCAACACAGAAAGGCTTGCTGGGCTCAGAAGCTTACCAACAGTCCTGGATACAGCAACTCTGTATCTGGACTAGACTAGTTACAGTAAAGGTGGGGAACAAGTACAAATGCAAGCTTTTAAGCCAGCAACTTGAAAGAGATGGAAAACTGCCCAAACAGCCAAGTAAACTACAATTTCTGGGCCAAAACTCACTCTTCCCATGGAGGAGAGGCTACCCAGTGCTTACCACTCCCACTGATAAGCTAGAAGGCTTCCCTTCAACACAGAAAGGCTTGGAGGGCTCAGAAGCTTACTAAAAATCCTGGATACAGCAACTCTGTAACCAGACTAGGCTAGTTATAGGAAAGGTGGGAAACAGGTGCAAGTGCGTCTTTCAAACCAGAAAGTTGAAAGAGATGGAAAAACTGCTCAAACAGCCAATAGCTACAATTTCTGGGCCAGGGACCACTCCTCTGGTGGTAGATAGGCTAGCTGATGCTTACCACTCCCACTGAAAAGCTAGAAGGCTTCCCTCCAACATGGAAAGGCTTTGGGGGTTCAGAAGCTTACAAAGAGTCCTGGATACAGCAAATCTGTACCTGGACTAGACTAGTAACAGGAAAGCCAGGTAACAAGCGCAAACACAGGCTCTTAAATCAGAAGGTTGAAAGAGATGGAAAAGCTTCCTAAACGGCCAATAAACTATAATTTCTGGGCCAGAAACCACTCCTCCTGTGGTAGATAGGTTACCTAGTGCTTACCACTCCAACTGATAAGCTAGAAGCTTCTCTCCAACACAGAAGGGCTTGGGGGCTCAGAAGCTTACCAACAGTCCTGGATACAGCAAATCTGCACCTGGACTACACTAGTTATAGGAAAGGTGGGGACCAAATGCAAAACGGGCTTTTAACCAGAAAGTAGAAAAAGATGGAAAAACTTCCCAAATGTCCAATGAACTACAATTTCAGGACCAAAACCCACTCTTCCCATGGTAGATAGGCTACCTAGTGCTTACCACTCCCACCGATAAGCTAGAAGGCTTCCCCCCAACACAGAAAGGCTTTGGGGGCTCAGAAGCTTACCAACAGTCCTGGATACAGCAAGTCTGTATCTGGACTTGACTAGTTACAGGAAAGGCAGGAAACAAGCTTAGAATTTTTTTTGTTACAGAAAAGCAGCTAAAACAGCAGTAAATACAATTCAAATTGCAGTACAGGCCAGCACACCCAAGTGTGTAGCAACACTATGGCAAATACAGTTCAAATAAATGCAATTAAATTAAGAAATGACTAGAAAACAAGTGCAGAAGGTAGTAAATTAGAAGGCTACTAACAAGCAGTAATAAGTGCAGAGTAAGAGCAACTGAACAGATAGCATACAGAAGAGCAACTAAGACCATTACAGTAAGAGCAACTGAATAATATATATATATATATATATATATATATATATATATATATATATATATATATATATATATATATATATATTTATATATATATATATATATATATATATATATATATATATGAGCAACTAAGACAGTTGCAGTTAGAGCAGCTGAATAATATATATATATATTTTTTTTTTTTTTTTTTTTTTTTTTTTTTGAGGGAGGGAACAGAGCATGATTAAGAGGCTACATGGGTTGTCCTTCCCAAATGCTCTCTTTGTACACAGTAGGAGTGCCTGAAATCAGAATATGATCTCACTGCACTCAAATACAAATCTACAAGAGGGGCAGGCAATTTCAAAGCCACCAGCATTAACACCAAAACAAGAACAGGGAGGGTGGGTGAGGAACTAACTGTAGAGAGACAGCCACAACTTCAGTTGAGTTAATATTCAGTGAAAAACACAAATAAATAAATTAAATACAGTACTATATGAAAAAGAGCAGATAAAAGTGTACTTAAATTCACTTATACGTCCAGTTGATTTCAGGTAGATGTTAGCTGGCCAAAGTTCAGATATTAAGCAGAGATAACTCAAAATGTACCACTTTTATTAGACAGTACAGAATATCAGTGATGAGGTGAAACTACCCCCACTGCTATCAATGGCTACACAGAAATTCTAACAATTACTCTTTAGAGAGACAGCCATAACTTCAGTTGAGTTAATATTCAGTGAAAAACACAAATAAATTAAATACAGTACTATATGAAAAAGAGCAGAAAAAAGTATACTTAAATTCACTTATAAATCTAGTTGATTTCAGGTAGATGTTAGCCGGCCAATGCTAAGATATTAAGCAGAGATAGCTCAAAATGTAATTATACACTATGACTGGTCTAATGAGGGAAGAGTACAGAGAAATGATGACCTCTTTCTTCCTGGATGCAAAACCCTTGGTAATGAGATGTGCCACACAGAAGGACTTTCTGACCACAATGGCAATATGGTGGTCAGAGGAGAGGTTGCTGTCAACCTTTGTCTCCAGATCTCTTATAACACCTTCAGTGTTCAGTGGGCTTCCATCGATGTGGTAATTAGTGGGAACTGAGTTTTTCCCAAAGGGGATGACGATGCATTTTTTGTCATTAAGCTTAAGGCCGTGGTTTCAACACCAGTCATTGGTCTCAGTGAGGCCTTTCTGTAGGATGTCTGCATCACTTGGGGAGTTAGTAATGTCTCCCAGCTTGCAGTCATCTGCGAACTTGGTCAGCCAGCGTCCCTCCATGCTGGCCTGGACTTCTGAGAAGTAGATACCAAACAGGAGAGGACCCAGGACCGATCCCTGTGAGACTCTACTCATGACTGGTCAGCAGTCTGAATTGGAGTCTGCTACTTTCACACTGTGGGTTCTATCTGTGAGCCAATTTGCAACCCACCTAATGATATAGGGGTTGATGCCTAGTTTGGTGAGTTTATCAATAATTCCTGGGTGAGGAATGGTAGATAGGCTGTATGAACTGCCGTACCCTCATCCACAGCTCTGGTGACTCTGGTAACTGACTCAAAGAAGTCAACCAGGTTGAGTAGGCATGATCTACCCTTCACAAAACCAAAGTGAGTGGGATCTAGAGTTTGGAGATTCCCTATATCCTTGTTAATTAGTTCCATGATGATGAGCTCCATAGCCTTACATATCAGACTCACCAGGCTAATGGCGCAATAATTCCCAAGGTCTGTAGTCACGTCCCCTTTATGGAGAGAGGACTGTAGCAGTGTGCCATTTGGTAGGGACAAAGCCTGAAGTGAGGTTCTGATTGAACAGGGCACACAGATGTGGGGCCAATTCACTTTGTAGTTCATGTAGAACACAGTCAGGGATATTGTCGGGTCCCATGAAAGTGGTATTCTTGGCCTTGGTCAATGCAGCTTTAACCTGTGCTGCAGTAATGCTGGTAGCCTGGCATTTTTCCGGTATTGAGATTGGTCCTTTGGGGGAGGGAGAGGGGTAAAGTTGGCAATGAATCTGTTGGCCAGTATATTGGCAATATCTGTTGGCTCAGTATAGGAGATACCATTGTGCAGTAGCTCAGAGCAAATCTGGGTATTGCCATGGATATTTTTAATATAACTATAGAAGGCTTTGTGGTTGTTTGTAGTACCTGCTGCAAATCTGCCTTCATAGCTGGCTTTGGAGGTTTTGATGAGGGATCTCAACTTTTTTTGAGGCTAATAAGAGATTTTTTGCAGTCTTGGTATTTCACCTTTTTCTGCAACAGTTTCTTCCTGCTGTTGTAGACTTTATTAATGGCAGGGGACCACCAGATTGGCTTCCCTTTTTTGGAGGAGAGCATTTTCGTTCTGTTAGCTATGGCTAGTTCCATGCATTTATGTACGTGTTTGTACAGTGCATTGGTGTATGATTTGGCAGTCGTGCATCTATTTTCCATTGGCATGGGTGCCGTGAAGTTAGCCACCTCTGTTTTTAGGAGTCCAAAGTCAGCTTAATATGATTTATATAGAAATGTAACAAAAGGAGACCCTGCCAGCCCAGCTATCTGGAATTTTGTACTCTTTTGTGTAATTTGTGAATACAAGCATGATGTAATTGCCTGTGTTACCAAATGTATTAGAACTATATGTTATGTGTATATCAAACTACTGATACAGAAGTGCATGCTGAACAGGGTTTGTACAGTACTGCTCTTCATGGATGCATCCACAGTGTACCCTACTAGAAAAGAACAGAAATGCATATAAACTATAGACCTGTGCAAATGTATGTTTTAATAGTACAAACTGGGACATACAGAGTTAACTTGCAAACTTTGAGGAAATAAGTTGAAATTAAATTGTTTTACAATTATGCTATAAAAGTAGTTTTAATGCAGCAAGGAGACAGGATGTCTAGAACTAGGGTGTCTTCTGTATTGTTTTGTAAGTGTTTTATTGTTTTATGTCTTTTAGTAACTGTAAACATATGAGAGATATGTATTTTTCACACAGAGATGATAAATTATGTTAGTTTATGACAAAAGGGGTTTAGCCTGGGAACTGAAGTCAGGTGACAAAAAGGGATGGCATCCAAGCTAACCCAGCAGTAATATTTGATATTAATTTAAGAACTTTCTCAGAGAGAGACAGGGCATTTTGCATTTTGTCTTGGACCTAGCAAGAATATCCACTCAACATCACCATCTGCACTTGACTTGCTCTGTAAGCAAGTTTTTAGGGCATAATAACTCTTTTAGATATAGTTAGGAATATAGTAAAGATTACTTTAGATTTTTTTTTATTTATTTGAGACTGTCCTGCAATGTTTTAAATACTTCCTGTGATTTTGAACTTTGAAGTAACTGTGTTGGATTTACTGAGTATTGTCTTGTTTTATATTTATTATTAAATATATTTCAACCTATCTTTGTGGCTGATATTTGTGAGACATATTTAAGCTCTTAGAGTACTTGCATATCTGTTTAGTGACACTGTACAGGCCACTCCTAAATAGCCTTGCAAATCTTGGCCAGACTACCATTTGAATGAATAGAAACATTACACAGTAGGACTGGAAACCCTTTGTTAAGGGCCTTAAGTAGTTAATAAGAGTGGTTGGTGGCAGCAGACTGGGCAGAAGGGGGCATAGCTAGTAAACCTATGACATCCTTTGCCAAGAGTGTGTGTTTGTATGTAAATCAAACCTCAAAGAGTGTGTGTGTGTGTGTGTGTGTGTGTGTGTGTGTGTGTGTGTGTGTGTGTGTGTGTGTGTGTGTGTGTGTGTGTGTGTGTGTGTCAGCTACTTGGGCAGGGACACAATGCACTGGTTGGACATAGAGGGTGCTGGAAGCTTTGACTTGGCCACTCAGCTAAGATCTCAACCTACAGCTATGCCAGTGGGGAGTTTTATTGGGGATCTGGAGAAAGAGGGAGAAACCAGACCCAGACTGACTGTGATCTCTGTGTATTCTTAAGGGAAATTGCACTTTACTGTGTGTGTACTTGTCATCCTCCCAGTGTGTATGTCTCCCACTGTTGCCAGTAGTGAGGACTGAGGCTCCTTGATTACTTGGCCAGTGTTGGGACATCACATATTAATTGATTGGCAGTGGTAGAATACCCATATCACATATTAATCGGCTTGTAGTGGTGTGGATATTGAATTTCTGTAGCCTGTGAACAGTGATCACTAAGAAAGGTGTTTGTACTCTCAGTCAGCCACACGGTGAACATTCAGAGTTTCATATCACAATTATTTTATTTATTTATTTATTTATTTATTTGTTGGTAGCTTAGTTAGTCAGGGAGAGCAGGCAAGCATGTCAGCAGGTGAGTATGGTAAGCTGTCAAGGAGCCAGTTGGCTGAGATGTGCCAGGGTAAAGGACTGGTGCATGCCAACCTGACTAAGGCAGAAATGATTGAAGCTTTGAGCACAGCTGCATCACAGACCAGCAATCAGGAGGACAAGCAAGCTGGCCTTGGAGATGTACAACTCTCAGAAATAGGACAGCTCAACCTTTCCACAGAGGACTTAAAACTCCATATGGAGTTAGAGACTTCAGCTGGAGGTGAAACATTTGGAAATAGAAGCAGCAGAGTGACTGAGACATCTAGAGGCTGAGAAAAATGAGAAACTGCAATGTCTGGAGGCTGAGGAAAATGAGAAACTGAAACGTTTGGAGGCTGAGGAAAATGAGAAACTGTGACATCTGGAGGCTGAGGAGAATGAGAGGCAAAGACAACATGAAAAGGAGATACTGACTCTTCACCCACCAGAACACCCACCATCACAGCTCTCACATAAAAACACAAACACACACCCACCTTTGTGGTGGCTGTCAAGAGAAATCTACCCAAACAGCAGAGACCTCCAAGGTAGAAATGCACCCGACCACCACAACACAACACAAACCGCAAGAGACATAGCTCAACTACACAGTGTGCCCCTCAACCTAAGCCCCTAAGGCAAAACAGCATTCCCAATACACTAATCATAGGTGACTCAATAGTGAGGCACACTGATGTCCCACTCACTAGGTTGAATAAGGAGAAGGTAACAGTCAGCTGTCTAGCAGGTGCCAAAATCCGACACATGACACATGTACTCAGGTCACTCCACAACAAGTACAAGTATGACTCTGTCACTGTCCATGTGGGTGTGAATGACCTGAACTGCACCTCCATGAACTACATGAAAAGAGACATGGAGGAGCTCTTAGATTATGTGGCCCAGACAAGTATGACCCTAGCCCTGAGCAGCATCCTACTGTCACCCAGAATGATACTGCAGTAAAAGCAGAACATGATTGATTTCAACAATTGGTTAAGTTTCTGGTGTCATTCTAAGGGGATCCAGTAGCTGTCTGCTTGGGATGATATGATTGACAGACCTTGATGCTTTGCCAGAGATGGCCTGCATCTGTTGCCCCTGGGTTTCCTGATACTGGCTAAAGCTTTTGCCACCCCTATAGTGCCTTTTAGGTGATGTTCCAAAGACCAAATTACCACTGAAACAGCTGTAAATAAATGCAATCTGAGGGTCATGCTGCTCAGTGCTAGAAGTCTAAATCTCAAGATGCACTTGCTCGAAGCATTCCTCAAAATAGGGAACATCGACATTTGTACTGTAACGGAGACGTGGTTTAAAGTAGCAGAAAGCACACCTGCGCTACCAAGCTATAACTCATTCCATACCTTTTGACCACAGAACATGGACTGAAGCTCCAAATGCCAATATGGTGTCTCCATATTCATAAAGGATATGCACACCTCCAGACTAGTAGCCCAGCATAACGCATCTGAGATACTTCAGGTACAACTAACATTGGGTAAGAAAGCGATTCTGTTTGTAGCCTGCTGTAGGTCCCCAACCATGTCCCAAGACTCTCACTCCATGTTCCTAAGCATCCTGGAAAATATTAGGATCCAACCCAACAGTCTCATACTAGATGATTTAAACTACCCCTCCATCAACTGGGAAAACTACTCATGCACCAATACCCTGGCCCAACGCTTTCTGGAATTCATCAATTCCAATGCCCTGGACCAGCTCATTCTTACCCCCACAAAAGAAGCAAAATCCTTGACCTGGTTATTACTAACATGGACAACCATTGCTCTACAAAAATATTCAACTACTCCCTGGTTAGATCTGACCACAAACTAATCACCATGGAAATCCACATCTCACCCACACACCCCTCAAAGGTACCTACCATGAAAAACTTCTCCAAAGCTGACTTTGGGCTCCTAAAAACAGAGGTGGCTAACTTCACGGCACCTATGTCAATGGAAAATAGATGCATGACTGCTGAATCATACACCAATGCACTGTATGAACACGTACATAAATTCATGGAACTAGCCATACCCAACAGAACCAAGACGCTCTCCTCCAAAAAAAGGAAGCCAATCTGGCGGTCCCCTGCCATTAATTAAAACTCTTCAACAGAAGGAAAAAACTGTTTCAAAAAAGGTGAAGTTCCAAGACTGGAAACACTCCCTTATTAGTCTCAACAAAAAGTTGAGATCCCTCATCAAAACCTCTAAAGCCAGCTATGAAGGCAGAATTGCGGCAGACACTAAAACCAACCACAAAACCTTCTATAGTTATATCAAGAATCTCCATGGCAATACCCAGGTTTGCTCTGAGTTGCTGCACAATGGAACCTCCTATACTGAGCCAACAGATATTGCCAACATACTGCCTGACAGATTCAGTGCCAACTTTACCCCTCTCCCCCCAAAGGACCAATCACAATACTGGAAAAATGCCAGGCTCCCAGCAGTACTGCAGCACAGGTTAAAGCTGCATTGTCCAAGGCCAAGAATACAGCTTCCATGAGACCCAACAGTATCCCTGGATGTGTTCTACATGAACTACAAAGTAAACTGGAACCACATCTGTGTTCCCTGTTCAGTCACACCCTCATCTCAGACTTTGTCCCTATTAAATAGCACACTGCTACAGTCATCCCTCTCCATAAAGGGGGAGCAAATACAGACCATGGGAATTATCACCCCATTAGCCTGACAAGTCTGATATGTAAGGCTATGGAGCTCATCATTATGGAACTAATTAACAAGGATATAGGGAATCTCCAAACTCTAGATCCTACTCAACTTGGTTTTGTGAAAGGTAGATCATGCCTGCTCAACCTGTTTGACTTCTTTGAGTCAGTCATCAAAGCTGTGGATGAGGGCAAGGCAATTCCTACAGCCTACCTCAATCTGGCCAGGGTCTTTGATACAATTCCTCACTCAGGAATTATTGATAAACTCACCAAACTAGGCATCAACCCTTATATTGTTAGGTAGGTTGCAAACTGGCTCACAGATAGAACCCACAGTGTGAAAGTAGTGGACACCAAGTCAGACTGCTGACCAGTCATGAGTGGAGACCCACAGGGATCGGTCCTGGGTCCTCTCCTGTTTGGCATCTACTTCTCAGAAGTCCAGGCCAACAAGGAGGGACTCTGGCTGACAAAGTTCACAGATGACTGCAAGCTGAGAGCCATTATTAACTCCCCAAGTGATGTAGACATCCTACAGAAAGGCCCCACTGAGACCAATGGCTGGTGTCAAAACCACGGCCTTAAGCTTAATGCCAAAAAATGCGTCATCATCCCCTTTGGGAAGAACTCAGTTTCCACTAATTACCACATCAATGGGAGCCCACTAAACACTGAAGGAGTTATAAGAGATATGGGGAACAACCATTCCTTCAGCCACCACATTGTCACTGTGGTAAGAAAGTCCTTCTGTGTGGCACATCATATTACCAAGGGTTTTGCATCCAGGAAGAAAGAGGTCATCATCTTTCTCTACTCTTCCCTCATTAGGCCAGTCATCGAGTATAATGCCCCATTTGGCATGTACCACACTAGATACATGCATCAGCTGGAAAGGCCACAAAAGTACCTCATGAAGGGGATCTTAGGCCTTAAACACATGTCCTACATGGACAGACTA
Source organism: Protopterus annectens (assembly GCF_019279795.1). Taxonomy (NCBI): domain Eukaryota; kingdom Metazoa; phylum Chordata; order Ceratodontiformes; family Protopteridae; genus Protopterus; species Protopterus annectens. The sequence continues at coordinate 602,200,126 of NC_056733.1, forward strand.
AAAAAACTCCAACTATTCTCTCTCTCATATCATCTACTAGGAGGTGATCTCTGCTTGACTTACAAAGTCATGTCTGACCCAGCCCTGTTAGAAATGATACATCTAAAGAAATCCAAATCCCTTCTCACCACATGCTCCAGAGACCTCAACCTCATTACCACAATCAACAGAACATGCTGGAAGGACAGGTTCATAACCAGAGACTGTCCATGCTCTGGAATAGACTTCCCATACACGTCAAGCAGGGCACCTCACTGGCCCTCTTGAAGAGAATTCTTGATGAGTGGATGGGAAATAGAAAGTTCACCCCGGGTTCACTGCAGTGGATCTACTTAATAGAGGCACTGGGAACTAATGTTGGGTGGCATGATGTCAGGGCACTTCTATGGGCTAGGCTTGTAAAGGCTCCAGGGCCATTAGCCTAGTACACACCTATGAACCTATTAACCTATGATAGCCAGTAAGTGGGAATGACAGAATGCCAGCAGTAAGTTGTCTTGAGACAACAAGGGTACCAAACTGCCAGAAAAGGTTATATCCTATCTTAGTAAATGGGAAAGAGACCATACTAAGAGAGACACAACCTCTGACCTAACCATTGTGAAGCCTGCAATGGTTAAAGAGGAGCACTACTTGCTTGGGCAGTCTACTCTAGTCAGAACTTTAGGAAGACCCCATTCCAAACAAATATGGTTAGGGTTCACCTTGACTGGGAGGGTGGAAAAGGAAGCAAGCAGGTAGCTGTGTTTGAGGATATCTCTGCAGATGTCCTGATAGGAAATGATTTTGATAATGCAGTACCCTGTGTGCATCAGTTGCATGCAGTCAGGCTTAGAGACAAGCAATTGGGTCTGGTAGCCTGGGGGAGACCCAGACAGACCACACACTTGCAGCTAGGACTGGTGATATGGTTACTTGAGGGAGGGAGCTAACCTGTATCAGTGAGACTGAAGGTGACCCACAACTGCTTATGGGTACTAATGTTCCCTTGGACAGAGTGACTGCAAGGGCAGAAGTGAATAGTAGTAGTAGTATTACCCATCTGACAGTGAGGCATCGCTGTCAGATAATACCAGACTTCCTGTGGAAGGGGAGCTGGGAAGTGTTACCAAGAGAGAGTTGAGACAGGCTCAGCTCTCAGACCCTACATTACAAGGCCTGAGAGAGGTAGCTAGTGAGGCACCTGATTCTTAAGGGAAAGGGGAATCTGCATACTGGGACAAAGGGTTACTGTATAGAGAGTGGACCCCTGAGGGAGGGCTAGAGGGTGAGAGAATACCGCACTTGGTAGTGCCCAGAGCTTACCATCTGTCACTTCTAGCCATAGCCCATGATATTCCCTTTGCAGATCATATGGGCATAAAACGTACAAAGAGATGTATTATGCAGAGGTTTTATTGGCCTGGGATTTCCAGAGATGTAACAGGGTACTGCAGGATCTGTGAGCACTGCCAAAAGGTAGGCAAGGCAGGAGACAAGATGAAAGCTCCTTTGATGCCTTTGCCTGTGATTGAGGAGCAATTTCAGAGGGTAGCTATAGATATTGTGGGATTTCTGAGTACACCAAGTTCCACAGGAAAAAGGTATATCCTAGTGGTAGTAGATTATGCTAACAGATACCCTGAAGCCAGTGCCCTATCCTCCATTGAGGCAGAAAAGGTGGCAGATGCTTTGTTACAGATTTTCAACAGGGTAGGTTTCCCAAATTAAATGCTGACTGACAATTTCATGTCAGACCTGCTGGCTTGTCTGTGGGAGCACTGTGGAGTGAAGCACCTAAATACCACCCTACCATCCCCAGACTAATGGTTTTGTTGAGAGGTTAAACTCTACACTCAAGACAATGCTACGGGCATTTGCAGACCAGTTTAAGAAGGAGTGGGGCAAATATTTGCCCCATCTGTTGTTTGCTTACAGAGAGGTACCCCAGGAATCCACAGGTTTTTCAGCCTTCGAGTTACAGTATGGGCATAGGGTGAGGGCATAGGGTGAGGGGACCTCTAGATTTGATTCAAGATGAGTGGGAGGGTAAGTGTGAATCCCACAAGGAATCTGTTATGGCATATGTCCTAAACCTCAAGACAAGGCTCAGGGAACTCATGGGCTTGGCTCAGGAGAATCTGGCAGAAGTCCAACAGCAGAAAAAGATCTGGTATGACAGGAATGCTCAAGCTAGAGAGTATGCTGTAGGCAGCAAGTAATGGTTCTCATTCCTGTTAGACACAACAAGCTGCAGGCAACTTGAGAGGGACCCTACAATGTGGTAAGGAAGGTCAATGATGCTAGGCAGGAGGCAGGGGCACAAACTGCACCATGTTAACATGACAAAATCTTACCCTGACAGGGAGGCCCTTGTGCTATTTGTAGTACAAGCCAGAAGAAGTCTGAGGGGGATCTATGGCTGCAGGGAGCCAGCCAGCCAAATCCCAAATTATTATGGTGGAACCTTGGGTTGCAGGCATATGATGGGACAGTGCAGCACCCATAGTAGTCACCATTACACTGTGGATCAGACAATTCAACTGATAAGTAGTTGAGTATTATTGAAAATGAAGGCTCAAAACCACAAGTAAGTTAAATGTAAGCGTTTTTGTTTACTAATATACAGCAAACTTCTTCAGACAAACAGTTAATTACAATAAACAGTTTAAATACTGTGCAAGCATGACATCATCACACACATTGGACAAACCTTGCCCACATTTAAACTGACAACAGCCAAAAGATGAAACATAACAAATAAATAAAACTCATCAAATACAGTAAATTCATAAACTAACCCAATTTATTACTCACTAAAAACAATGTCATACTCAGGTTACAGCATATATAATTATATCAATCATTAAAAACTATATATCAAAAATATTATATTAAAACTGTATAGACCCGTGTATATATACACATACACAGGAATTTAAACCACCAATCAAGAAACATCAGGAATCATTAATTAAATGTATATAAAAAATGTGTATTTTGCAAAAATAAATGCATCTTAATAAAGATTTTAATGTCAGCATACACTTAATAGATAGGGTGTCAATTAACCCTGGGGGTGTATGAGCATTAAGCCTAAACTGCCACGCTAATTCTTTTTCCTCTAATCTCAGTGTTGGGCCCTCTCTATCATTCTCCATTACTCTGTCAATAGCTAGAAACAGGAATTCATGAGTAGGGTTCAAAGTCACATGCCTAGCCAAAGCATTATTCAAGTTCATCTTATTAATATTATAAATATGTTTGTAAATCCTAAGCTTCAAAGATCTATCCATCTTTCCAATATAAAAAGATGGGCAAAGCTTGCATATACTCAAATAAACAACCCCCTTTGATTCACAATTAAATTTTCCCTTAACTAAAAAGCGATGATTTTGTATTGTAAAAGTGCTGCTGGTGCTAATATATAGTAATAATTTGGTTTAGCTTATGAATTTACTGTATTTGATGAGTTTTATTTATTTGTTATATTTCACCTTTTGGCTGTTGTCAGTTTAAATGTGGGCAGGGTTTGTCCAATGTGTGTGATGATGTCACGCATGCACAGTATTTAAACTGTTTATTGCACTTAACTGTTTGTCTGAAGAAGTTTGCTGTATATTAGTAAACAAAAGCGCTTACATTTAACTTACTTGTGGTTTTTAGCCTTCATTTTCAATACTGCTTGTGGAGTATTTTAGTTTTTGGATGTCCTTTTTGTTTTTCGTTTGTTATGGAGAATGAAGTGGCTTCTGAATCACAAGTGCTTTTCTCTGGTGAGAGCTCAACCAACTTATTGAAGTCAAACGAACTTGGAATGCTTACAGCTCTTATTCAAAACCTTACACAACATGTCAATGATTTATACAGCCAAATAAATGTGAATCCTACTTTAACTATGGGGAATACTTTATTGGTGCAGCCTTCAGGATCACAGGATCGAAGGATGAGTATTCCTTGTGTCTATTTCTCAGCTGCTTTAAGTGGTGTTGCTGGCCAGGATTTACTTGCAAATTCTACAAGGAATGGCAACTGCCAAGTTGTGAATGCACATCAAGGAATTGTAAGTACTTCTAATAATCTTGTTCCGAATTTAAATGACTGGTTAAAAGAACCTGTTTTAATGGGGCCTAACAATGCAGTATTGGCTGGTTTGTCTAATGCCTCTGTACAGAATTGTAACCTTATTGTCGAGAACTTAAAACTATTTGACCAGAAGCTGTTTAAGTGTAAGAAGCTTCAGGTTGAAATAGAATACCTTAGGGAATGCCTCAACCAACAACAAGTCCCAAAGGGTTTGAGGCAATGGCGCTACCCTACTGGCTTGGTACCTAATTCCACACAGCATGTGGAATTACTGAAGTTGTTTGACCGACAAGGCTGTGAATTTTTAGAATTCCTGATTAAAGATTACAATTCGCAGATTGAGGCCCTTAAAGTGGACTTAATTCGTTTGGATGGGGACATCCAAGCGGATAGTGAATTTCCAAGTTATAAATATGATTTCACACGTATTTTTTCCAGTATTGAAAATGCTTTGGTGTGGATTAAAGAGACGAAAATCAAGAAGCTTAATAGGGACAAGCACAACTATGAACATGGGCTTGCATACCCTTTGCCTCCAATTAATGTGCAGGCTAACATACGAGTTGAGAATGGTTTGGGGGTGAATGTGAGCAATGCCGCCAATACTAATGGTATTAATGGTACTGTTGTTTTTGATAACAACATTGAACCTGAAGGGCCAAGCGTTAGAAGGAGTGAGAGAATTGCTAACCAACAGAATCATAATGATTCTACTAACACTGTGGGTGCAGATAATAATTCCAACAATCCACAGGATTTTTGGAGGGCCATTGGGAACAAACCAACCAACAGGGTGGTTTCCAACAACAACGTTGGAAGAAGAAACAACAGAACAGATGGAGGAGGAGATAGTTTGTACTGAGCCCAATGTATGTGAAGGGCCAACCGAGTGTAACATATGCGAAGGGCCCACTGAATGCCCCAATACAGTGCAAACTCTCTATAATAGCACTGGTGATTTTAAGATTTTCAATTACTCTGATTTTGAACCATCAGCTAATTTGATTGAGACCTTGGCTAAAGGCCTTACCTTTGTACCGTGTAAATGGAGTGACTTGGTAAAGAAATTAATGGATTTGAAATGTTACACTAGGAAGCTTAACTTGAATGTCTTATTAGGTAACTCTAACAGTTTGGTGTCTGATTTCAGGATTGCCAGTGTATTTAACCCCCCATTACAGATGTCTATTCTTTTTTTTGAGAGGGTGTGTGAGAATGACATCAGGTCTCCTTTGAATAATAGATTGGTGCATTACCGACATGTTGATAATTTATCTGCCTTTGAAAGAGAAGCATTAATGGATCTGAAATTTGCTGGTATTCGTATTATAAAACCCGACAAGGGAGGAGGCTTGATTTTTATGAATAATGATGATTATGTTAGGAGAATGTGTCTCTTACTGTCTAGTGAAGCATATGATGAAGTCTCCAGGAATTAAATCAATGGCGCTTACCAGCGAATTAGAGGTTTCATCAATGACCTGTTCATTGATGGTTCAGTTGACATTAATTTGTACAACTATCTGAACATTACTTCCCCAGTTGTGCCTGTCATTTTTGGATTACCAAAAACACAAAAGGACAGATGGTGCTCAGGACAACCAATAAACTGTAGTGAAGCACCACACCAAGGTAGAAAGCACGAACAGTTTATTCACTCCACACACTAACGCTTTTTGTAACACAAAACATTTTCGTCTTCAACTTCGTCAGATAATGAAAAGCAACCACTACATAGTCATATATATATACACACACACACCCTTTTTAGAACCAATTAAAATTACCAGTCATCAGAAGAGAACCATTAAATTAATTAAAATGCTCAAAAATAAAATCATGTTATCTAAATATTTGTAAACATTAATCAATGAAAGTAGTAAATATATAAATATTATAAAACTTTCTTAAATTTAAAAGTCATGAATAATTGTCAAACAATTAAAAATAATGACAAATGTAAAATGTTAAAACCTAACTCAATAAATAAATCATTTCTTGTCCCCCTCTAATGGCGAACCTAAAAATAACATGTTGTATAACCATTTGTAGTAAAATGCAAAATGCACAATATGCAAAAGCTAGTTAACCTCAACACCACCTCTCACACCAAACACTTGTAAAAGATAAAATCCGTCGTTGTACCATAAAGGGCTGTCCTCCAGGCTATAAACCAAGGTCTGTCACCAGGTTACCAATAATAGAATGTCCAAACACTGAAAAGATCCAAGTATTGAATTTATTGATCCCGTCACGATAAAATCACAGAGACCACAAAATAACACAAAACAAAATGTAAAAGCTAGCACAATAGATAAATCATTTCAAATCTCCTTCTAATGTCAAACCTAAAAGTAACTAGTGAAATGCCATTTGTAATAAAATATAAAATGCTCTTTCTGTCAACCACCTAAAAAGTGAATATTATTTGTGCCTATGCAAAATAACTGTTTCTTCTATTTTTGCACTTGCACAAGTAAAATATTAATCTCATTTAGAGTTTAGTAGATCTCATTTTAAGCACTGGTGCTAAAGGCAACATTTCGTTGAGTCCTGGGAACTTACCAGAATCCAATACTAGCTGCCAGTATAACTCCCTGTACTCAACTAGTGTATCCCACATACCACCCCTAGGGCTCATAGTAACAACCTCTAGTATAAAAAATTGAAAAGCAGATGTCTTACAGGTGGTAGTGTGCTTGTATAATGCATTCCTCTCATTCTTTGCTCTGATTTCATATAAGTGTTCGTATATTCTCTGCTTTAATTTCCTTTCACTCTTCCCTATGTAAAAGGATTCACATTATTTACATGTTGCAATATAAATAATCCCTTTTGTATTACAGTTGGCATAGGTGTTTAATATTAATTTCCTTTTCCTGGCATTTAAGTATATGTAATCTCCAGTTGATAGGAATGAACAATAACTACAACTACCACACTTGTACAAACCTTTCTTTTCCTTTTTGCTGTTTTGTGCATTACCCATATTTAACCTCTCTCTAATATGTTCTTAATACTGTTTCCTTTACGATATGTGTATGTCAGTTCTTTATCAAAAATATATCTTAAATCAGATATCTTAGAAAAATTGTCCCATTCTCTATCAAAATTTTTTCTAATAAGTCTTGAATGACCATCATAGGTAATGATTAAACCTGACATATAGTCTTCATTAGATTTGTTTTCTTGTTTTCTGTCATCTAAGATTTGAGTTTTTCCCAAAATTGGAGCAAATTTGTCTTTCCTCTTTTCCTTCACTTCATCTAAAATTTTGTCAAAAAGTTCATTGGGGTAACCTCTGTTTAAAAATAATTCCCTAAGTACCCCAACCTCACTCAAGAAAATCTCATCATTCGAGGTCATCCTACTCAAACGTACCAGTTGTCCCTTAACTACACCTCTCTTCTGATGAGGTGGGTGAGAACTGGTATAATGTAGGTAGGAATTTGAAAAAGTCTCCTTCCTATAAATCTTCGATGTAAAATTACCATTGTTTTTCTTGATGTGAACATCTAAGTAAATTAGTTCACGTTGGTTGAAATTTTTTGTGAATTCTAAAAAATCGGTTGAGCTGTTAACATAATGTACAAATTTATCGAAGTCTTCTTGTTGCCCCTTCCACAAAAAGCATAGGTCATCTAAAAATCTGCTATATAGTGTCCAATAACCATGATACGGTGAGTTTACAAGATATTTATTTTCCCAATAAACCATTATTATATTAGCATAAGTGGGAGCAAAATGTGCCCCCATGGCAACACTTTTTTCTTGCTTAAAGTATTCACCTTGGAAAAATATGTAGTTGTTTTTCAACACTATTTCCATAAGGGTTAAAATTGCTCTAAAATCCCTATGAGAAATTTTTTTACTGTCCACTAACATTTCTTCAAACCACTCCATACCCACACTGTGTGGTATACTAGTGAAAAGATCCACCACGTCTAATGTGCCAAATGCTACGTTGTGGCTAAACAATGAACTTTCCAATTTCCTCAAAAAGTCCCAAGAGTCTTGTAGTATGTTGCTGTTTCCCTCCAATACACATTTCACTTTTAGATCTACAAATTTAGCTAGCGGTGCCATCACCGAACCACCCGCTGAGACTATAGGTCTCAAAGGTGGGTCATGAGGGTTTTTGTGCACTTTTTAGATACCAAAAATGCAAGGTACGTGCGGCTTCTCTACATGTAAATATTTGTATGTTTCCATATCTATTGAACCTTCTAATAGTAAATCATTCAATATTACTTGTATTTTTTTGTATGCTATATTAATTTCATTGATGGATGCTCTTGAATATTTGTCAGTGTTGTTAAAAATTTCCATCATTTTCCCTTCATATTGTATACTATCCATTAGCACTACACCCCCACCTTTGTCAGGTTTCATAACCCTTACATTTCTGTTGTTACCCATGTCCTTCAGAATTTCCATTTCGGCAGGGGTTAAATTAGAATGTACATATTGTTGGTTCAAATTTATTCTTAGTTCCCTTTCAACCTTTAGTTCGAAATTTCTAAGTTGAGGGTGTAATGGTGGGTTAAATGTGCTACTACGTTTCAAACAATTGTTTTCAATGTTATTTCTTTTCCCATTAAAAAACAACTCCAAGTTCTTCTTTCTAATACATAATTTTATATCCACTAGTAATCTAAAAATATTGGTTCTCTGTCTGGGAATGAAACCAAAACCTTTTGCAAATAAATCAAAAAAAGTTTTGTTGATTTTAATATTAGAAAAGTTAAAAATGTTAAAATCCATGTACGTCCATGTGTTCCCTTCTTGTGTTAAACCATCTATTGGTTCCAAACCCGTTCTTTCCTCCCCTGTGGCCTCCATTCCCTCCCCATGTAGTTTTTTGAATAGTAATCTACTTTTTCCTTGTCCATTAATCTCTCAGATCTTCTAAGTGGGGGGAACTCAGACCTATCTAAATTGTTTTCCATGTGTCCAATTTCTTCCCATTCTGTTGCCTCACATGGTTCCTTCCCCCATCTACCAAAACCTTTCCTCTGTGAATATTTAGGTTTTGGGTAATGGGTCTTATATTTGTATTCATTTAAATCCCTATCAATCTTACCAAATTTCCTGTTCTGAACCTCTTCTTCTGATGATTGGTATTTTTAATTGGTTCTAAAAAGGGTGTGTGTGTGTGTATATATATGACTATGTAGTGGTTGCTTTTCATTATCTGATGAAGTTGAAGATGAAAACGTTTTGTGTTACAAAAAGCGTTAGTGTGTGGAGTGAATAAACTGTTCGTGCTTTCTACCTTGGTGTGGTGCTTCACTACAGTTTTATGGATTACCAAAAATCCATAAGGATCTGGTGAATCCTCCACTACGACCAATTGTGGATGGGAGACAACCCATTACTTATGGGTGTGCCAAATTTGTGGATTCTAAATTGAAGCAAGTATTACTAACAGGATCCCGTATTTGTAAAGACTCTTGGGCATTTTTAGAAGCCATTAATAAGTTACCGTATGACAATGAAGTTAACTTTTTACCAATTGATGTCCGGGACTTATATACATCCATTCCCCAAGATTTAGGGAGGAATTGAGTAATGGACCTCTTACTGGATAAAGGCATGGATGGGTTGACTATAAATCTCATTGATTACCTATTGGATTTAGTATTAAGTAACAACTTTTTTATCTTCAATAAGGAATATTATCTGCAGAAGACGGGTGTGGCCATGGGCTCACCCTGTTGAGCCACTTTTGCAAATATTGTAATGGCCCACTGGGAGAAAACCTTTTTATTCAAGGATAATGTTTTCCAACGAAGAGCTCTGTGGTACACCCACTATTTGGATGACATCATTATATAGAAAGGGGATGAATGCATGGCATCAGATTTTGTACATTATATTTCAGGGTCCACTAGCTTTTTGGAATTTACATGTGACTTTTAGGAAGATAAAATAACGTATTTGGATGTTGAGTTGACCAAGGATAGGGTTAATAAGAGATTTACATCCAAGATTTTTAGGAAACCCACATATTCGAACGCCTTTCTCCATTACACAAGCTCCCACCCCTATCATCAGAAGAGAGCGGTCATCAAAGGGCAACTTGTCAGGGCCGCAAGGATGGTGATCCTTGATTCTGACTTCTTGGAAGAATGCAATTTATTAAGGGGAATGTTCCTTAAGAGGGGTTACCCTTTGAGATTAGTGGGTCAGCTAATCAGGAAAGTTCAGTGTAAAAGAATGGATGGGATATTTAAACCACTTTTGGTTGATTTAGGTGAGCATGAACATGTGATAGGAGATTGATGGGGGATACAATTGGACAGGAATTGGTTCCCATACAGGTAGATGATTGCTTGCCACTTACTGGTGAACAGAACCCTATGTTGGAATGCACCTACACAACAATTGGTAACAAACCCCCTACAACTGCAAACCACTAGGGTCAACACAATTGGTTTTGTTACCACTTTTTCATGGGATGCACCTTTATTGAGGGATATATTAATAAAAAACTGGTGCTTCCTTTATGAAGATACATACATTCAAGATAAAGTGGGTGATACACCAACAATGGTTTTTAGGAGGGGGTGGAATTTGAAAGCAATACTTGATAATTGTACATCATATACACACTCCCCTTATCATGGCATGTCTAAATGTGGGCATTGTCGGTCGTGCAAGTATATTAGCACCAGCAGCACTTTTACAATACGAAATCATCACTTTTTAGTTAAGGGGAAATTTAATTGTGAATCATAGGGGGTTGTTTATTTGAGTATGTGCAAGTTTTGCCCGTCTTTTTATATTGGAAAGACGGATAGATCTTTGAAGCTTAGGATTTACGAACATATTTATAATATTAATAAGATGAACTTGAATAATGCTTTGGCTAGGCATGTGAGCTTGAACCCTACTCATGAATTCCTGTTTCTAGCTATTGACAGAGTAATGGAGAATGATAGAGGGGGCCCAACATCTTTGAGATTAGAGGAAAAAGAATTAGCATGGCAGCTTAGGCTTAATGCTCATACACCCCCAGGGTTAAATGACACCCTATCTATTAAGTGTATGCTGAAATTTAAATCTTTATTAAGATGATGCATTTATTTTTGCAAAACACACATTTTATACATACATTTAATTAATGATTCCTGATGTTTCTTGATTGGTGGTTTAAATTCCTGTGTGCGCGTATATATACACGGGTCTATACAGTTTTAATATAAAATATTTTTGATATATAGTTTTTAATGATTGATATAATTATATATGATGTAACCTGAGTATGACATTGTTTTTAGTGAGTAATAATTTGGGTCAGCTTATGAATTTACTGTATTTGATGAGTTTTATTTATTTGTTATGTTTCACCTTTTGGCTGTTTTCAGTTTAAATGTGGGCAGGTTTTGTCCAATGTGTGTGATGATGTCACGCTTGCACAGTATTTAAACTGTTTATTGTACTTAACTGTTTGTCTGAAGATGTTTGCTGTATATTAGTAAACAAAAGCGCTTACATTTAACTTACTTGTGGTTTTGAGCCTTCATTTTCAGTACTGCTTGTGGAGTATTTAAGTAGTTGAGTATCACAAATACAACAAGGACAAGTATGAGCATAATACGGGAAAGTGAGCGAAAAAAAAGAAAAACTGCAAGAGCGCTCATCTCACCTGTGACACTGTAAACCTGCAAACACTATATCTGTAACACATAAGCTTATGCAGTAATGAAGACATTGCGATTAAAAAAACAAATGACATAAACAATTTCATTTATGCTCTTTTGATGCTGCACTCATTTTTGCTATATCACTTTAAGCCACACAGCAGTTGATCAAGAAAGGCAAAAAAAAAATAAAGTAACATAAATTATACTTGCCAGTAATTATCAGAGATTTTCCCACACTACTTCCTCCAACATTTATGTATAATGCGGTATTTATTATTGTGTGCCTCTGTTAGACTACCTGTTCTCATCCTTGTTGTCTAACTTGTCCATCAGTTGTGTGTACATACTGAATAATAATACACCCAAACACTGAATATTGCTTAATTATACAATGACTGGCAATTAACATTCAAAAACAAGCACACTGATTGGCCAGCCCAACCAGTATGCCATGCTAAATTGAGAATATACCAACAGTAACAATCGGCCGTTAAAGTATCATTGAGTGGCTGGACTTTCTTACCATCCCATATATCTTCCAGTCATAACTCTCAACGGTACATATTTTTGCAGAATACCCAGATTTTTGCTTCAGAATTTTGTTGTGCTCTCATAAAAGTGTGTGTGTGTGTGTGTGTGTGTGTGTGTGTGTGTGTGTGTGTGTGTGTGTGTGTGTGTGTGTGTGTGTGTGTGTCTGTGTGTTTTTTTGACAAATCATTGAAGGTTAAAGTTAGAAAATAATGACAGACGCTTGAGTTTCAGATTTCATACCATTCACGAAATGGATGCTAATGCAAAACCTGTTGTATCAATTTTCTTAATTTGTAACAGCAATACTTAAAAAATGTACCTACATTTGGACATTTATCCCCCCATTATTTACAACTTTGTCTAGATTTTCTTGCTCTAAGAGGTTGAGACGTATGCTTCCAGATAACAAACAATGTTGTAAATCCAGAAGGTGTACATAAGCTACTAAGCCACAATGTTCTGCAATCAAGAAGAATCAGGTACATCAAAAAAAAAATAGAAATGAAAAATGTACCTGATTCCTCCTGTATTCAACATCACAGCTTACACGGTAGCTTAAAAACACCTTCCCTGTCTACATTTCTTTCCAAACCACCAGAGTACTGTGTAAGTGTGGGAACGTAAGTCCCATACACATGAGTAGTACATCAAGCAACTCCAAGACATAAAATTAAAGTGGAAGATCACCACCGTGCCATTATACAATGGACGATGCAGTGGTGCAGCACTTAATGTTGTCCCCTCACAGCAAGAGGTTCTCCGGTTCAATTCTCGGTTGGTATACCCTCTGTGCAGAGTCTGCATGTCCTCCCTGCATTTGTGTGTGTTTCCTCTGTGTGCTCCAGTTTCCTCCCACATTCCAAAGGCATGTGTCTGGAGCCTTTCTCCCCATGCCTCTACTGAAAATAGGCCCTGACCTAGTCAAACTTTCCCAGACAACAAATGTTAAATGATAATAATAATAATATAATACAACAGCCATAGCCGGCCATAGGCATAGGCCAACTAGGTGGCTGCCTAGGGCGCCGCTGTAGTAGGGGCGCTTTTCCAGTATTTCTTTGGTGTAGGTAGACTAGGATGGGAGCATCAGGTGGTGTGGTGGGGGGGTGCCGTGGAGCCCTTTTGCCTAGGGCACCAGTTGACCTAAGGCCACTCCTGACAACAGCATCATTTAAGCAAAGTATGTTTTTTTCTTAAATACTGTCACTGTATATAAAAATAACCCTCGAAAACAAACCACATAAACTGTGGGTAAATCCAGCATTACTCACACTCAGACATGGGTTATTGCTATAATGCCACTCTTAGAATCATGCGTAGCTATGTAAGCCACTTAAGGAAGAATCTGATTTCTTCATCTCTGTGATTTCTGTGAGTTTAGACAGCATTTTTTTATATTTGATCATACAGTCAAAACACATTAGATTGCTTAAGAAAACATTTCATATCAGGCCCAATACCTCAGATTTTCTTGCAAATGTATAAAACTTCATTAAAATTATCTTTATTAGAGAATTTAGTGGTCTGTAATATATGGGGCACAGTAATAAAGCAATTAAAATGAAGATCAATTGGCAAGACAAATGGTCCGTAATCTCAATGTTGATGTCTTTCCAGTAATGTTTGTATACTGAAGATATAGGTCTTCACAATGCACATTTGACCTAGACCAATATAGTATCCTATGTGCGTTCTCTTTTGTAAGGGTAAATTAAAACATATATGTGAATGTCCATAATTAAAATAAATCTGATCTACCTTCATGAACAATTGATTTTTTAAGGGTCATAAACATTGGCAATACTATGTTTTCCACATTTTCACACATCAGACACAGAAAAAGGATGGAGACAAAACTGTTGGCCGATGGCTTCTGATGCAGATATCCTACCCAGTAAAAACCCATAATTGACACTAGAGTCTTGACTGATAATGAATGCACATTTTCTGCTGTCTTACAGCAGTTATAAAACACTACAATATAAGCAAGTAAATGTTATGATTTACTGTTACAGTTGATGCAATTTGGGGTAAAGGGGTTGAAGGAGTCAATATAACAATACACTATGTCAGGAAGAAAGGTACTGAGATTGTAAAGGACAATTTCATTTCTACCTCTGATTTGTTTACTACATGTACATTTTAAATATTGTAGTAAAAGTATTCAACACATCAGAACAGAATGCATTCATGCATATTACTTGTGGCAACTGGTGTGTAACTTCATGACCACAATACAGGTTTGCCGGGGTTCTAATCCAGCACACTACACATTTTGGGAGTTGGGGGTTGGTATAATGGTTAAGGTATTTACTGCATCAACACAAGGTACAGGGTTTGAGTCTCACCTTCAAAGGATAAAATGGCCAGGCTTGAAAAAACAGCCCATATGGGCATCTAGCCTAGTACTTACCTATGAACCTATAGTGGTACTGAAAGTGTAACAGTGTGGTCTAAGTCAGTAGATTCAGTACAGGGGACTGTGGCATATGAAGGTAGAGGTATCACCAGCTGGGAAAGGAAGGCTGTCAATGAGCAGGACAGGATACGAGGGAGACATTAGCCAGAGTACAGTACACTGATCTGCAGTCCTTATTTATATATTTATATAAGGATATCATACCCGGAATGTTCAGTGTGGATAAAAAATATATGGAGGTCATTCACTAGTTACATGCAGGCCAGTTAGAATGATTAAGTATTCTTTGGAGCCACATAACTAGGTGACAAGAAGGAATACAACATGTAAATATATTTTTTCAGTATAAAACATTTTCCAGTGTTCCCAGGTAAGAATTAAAGTAAGGGAGGTGAATTTCATGGATTTTAGCAAATAATCCCTGTAGAGAATGAGAGACAGACAATGGGAATACCGTGCCAGAGGATGTGGAAAAAAACAAAGCAATCTCAGGTTTTTAAAAATATATGAAACAGATGGTGTCGAAAGTAACAGGCAAATGACAGGAAACCTATTTAGATACATTTGAATGTGCAGGCAAACCAGACAGATAGAGTGCATGTATATAAACACATTTATGGATCTATCTACTATAAATGAACTTTTGCATTTCATTTCCACTATTCTGTGAAATTTGTTTTAAAACATATTTATAGCATAGCAGCTTTGCTATTTATACGGTAAACATTTTTTTTTCTATTTTCATGGAAATAGGTGGATTTAGACTTGGTATCTTGTCTGTTACATTTTAAATATTAACAAGTAAAAGACCCAAGGGTTTAATATTTCCTTTGTTAATATTTGCACACACATGCTGAAAATGGATTTTTGTTAAATAAATCCAAACTTATAATCCCTCGAGTAGAAAGCTCAGAGCCATCCATGATTGATTTTTCCATTTTGCTGTCAAAGTCTGCTATGATTTCCTGTACAGACAAAGCCTTTTTTATTGGTACTAACATGCCCTTTCATATAATCTGTCAAAGTTAGAACAGGCTTGATTTTTCTTTCATTGTCTTGACAATGCTGTCTACCAAACCATAACTGAGTGTAGCAACTTTAGTATCATTTAATTCTTTCTGGACATGAAGGAAAAACATTTCAGTAATCTGCAACTAATAAACATGCCAAGTATTGGTGTCAAACCATACTGGTTCTTTTCTTAACAAAATCTAACCAAATAATTCTGTTGTTAACTGACATTAGCTAATGAAAGTATAGATCACAAGCTAAATGACATGGAAATATTTTTTCCTGTTGTATTACTGATGAGTATTCAGTGGCAGTTTGTTAAAACTGCTTAGTGAGTTATTATAAATGCAGTTAGGTTCACATATGTTATAATCCTATATTTCAGTGTGTTGTCATTATAATGAGGCAGAATGGCAGATGCTTGTAGTGGATTTAATAAGTCAATTATTTCTGCCATAGGGAATACATCTGAATATATGACAGCAGAAACTCAAACAATGAAGAAGCTTGTTTTATGTATGCTTAGCTTGTATTAAGTATCTTAGGATTTCTGCTTTCATATTTCCATTTCAGTACAGCTTATGCAATTTCAGCATCTTTTCCAACAGCCAAAGGGCAAATTATGTCAATGTACAGAACTCAGGATCTTGGCTATAATCAGACATTTGTTGATAACCAACAGAGTACTCAGAAGTGACCAAGTTAGTGATCATGTATTTACATTTGTAAAAGACTGGCTTCTACCACCAACTGCATGCATGCCATCCTATAGGTTCATAGGTGGCCACTAGGTATGCTGTCTTCCGGGAGACCACTGAGGAGCCTAGCCCAGTTTCCCAAGGCACTTTCTTGGGTAAGCAACTTACTTAGAGTTATACAGCAAGCAAGTGAAGTGTAAGGGAATCAAACCCTGGGCTGCAGAAAGCAGCTTGTTGCCTTAATCCTCTGTGCTGACTGCCAGGCTCTCTATCTTCCTCTGAAATTCTTAAATATAATGTCACCTTGAAGTGGTTTACTTGGGTTGCTTACATAATATACACTGCAGGTATATTCGGTTGTGCTTCACCTGTTATGCAAATAATGTTATTATGCCCACCTGCTTTCAATTTCCTTATGTGGAAGTACTGTGGTGTAACAATGTAAACATTTTATAGGCTTCACAGTAATAATTAAATCTACTTTGATGGCACCAGGAAATTTCACAAAAATAAAGATAAAAAAGAAAAGGCTGACTTTCAATAAAATACATTTTTTTTAAATTTTTTTTTATTTTTGCAAATGGCAATCCACCCCCCCCCCCCCACCATCACCCATGTCAGCTCTAAATGTACTAAGTCCAAAATCACTTATCCTTAATGATAGTTGGGAAACTTCCTTCCCACAAAGTCCTGCAGTCTTGAATTATTACTGCTGATACATGCAACTACAATAGGTTTGAATGCTTGCAGTCATTTTGTTTCAGATTTTAATCGCATAAATTGTACATATAAATCACATGTATCCCCTTTATATAACAAACAGAATATAATGAACCAGCATGACTTCCAACTAAACTGACAGAAAGCTTCTGTGTTGCCTTCTGTCTGATCCAAGAGATAGTTTCATGTTTACCCCCCATGTCGTAGCTTTCTTCTTTCCTACTTCTATTGCATGACTCATTCTTTCGCTAACACTACTTCTCACCCATATGACTCAGCCCCATGCTCCTCCAGTCAACGTTATCAAACTATCTTTGAGTTGATTATTAAGCAAACGTGAGACAAAGCAATGATTCAATCTGTTGGAACAAAGCTGACTGTAATCCTGGATCTTATTTCACCACATTGGTGCCGTGACAGAAAGGAGACTCTTTTATAATGAGAGCCCATAAGAGCACAGAAGAGCAACATTTACAGACAAAGTCAATATTTGAAAAAAGAGGAATACGATGAGAAATCATTTTTGTTTGGGGAGGGTTCTCCCCCTGCATCCTCAATAAGAAGGATGTGCCTTCCCATTCCAGTGTAATGTAAATGTACTAATAGGTTCACTGCGAGTTACAAGGCATGTGCGCTAGGAGGCCATTAAGGAACTTAGCCCAATTTCCCAAAGCACTGTCTTGTTAAGTGACTTAACCAAGATCACATATTAGGCAAATGTAGACTAAGTTAATCGAATCCTGGACTAAAGGAATCAATTCAGTAACAATTTATGACCTTAATCCTCTGCCCTAACTGCCAAACTCAAAAATTACTCTATTTCGGGGAAAGAAGAAGTCCCCAAAATACTACAGTCTCAGGATGTGTTACATTTAAGCTTGCACCCCTCTCGTGCACATGTACGTGCATAGGCGCATGCGCGCGCGCACACACACACACACACACACACACACACACACACACACACACACACACACACGCACACTGCCCCTGTTTTTGTCTTTGTCCTCAGCATTTCTCCTATAAATCTGTCTTCTTCTTTCTAACTTTCATTGTCTCAAAACCTACCTTTCTCAGTGAAATCACAGTTTTCTGTTCATATGTGAATTCTGGGGCCCTCCATATCACAACGCCTTTCTGTAAATACCCAAACCCTCTGACCCTTCTGTCACCATGATTTTCTTTATATACATAAATCATGGGTCCCCCAGTGTTATCATACCTCACAATACATATTTGAATCATGGTTCCTTCAGAGTAGTATAGCTTTCTGTGCATATATGAATCCTGAGTTCTCATTGTTATGGCTTTCTGTGCAAACATGACTCCTTAAGTGTCTCAGTGTTATCACAATTGTCTGTTTGTATCTAAATCCTGAGTCCCTCCATGTTATGATGTGTTTTCCTGCCTGAATCCTTGATCTCTCATTGTAATTACAGATTTCTGTGCATATCCAAAACCTGACTCTGATGCTGTTGCCATGACTTTCTATATATATGAATCTTGAACCATTAGTGTTACCATGGGTGTGGGTACAACTGTGAATACTGGGTACCTCAGTGTTACCACAGATTTTTGTATATGACTTATTATTGGATAATGGCTCTCTGATCCTGGGTCCGTATTATCATTCCTTTCTACACAAATCTGATTTCCAGATCCTGCAGAATTGCTATAGCTTTTGAACACATGACTTTCATCCAAATGTCTGACTTTGGGAATGTAATAGAATTGCCAGCTCCTGTCTTGTTGTAGCATATGATAATTACTTTTTTCTTACTGATATTCTATTGCAGCTTATACACCCATTAATGTAATGTGTTCCCCATGTTTCTGCCCGGCTGCTATGATGATTTGTTCTAGGCCTCCACCTCTGTAGGTGCTTCATTAGGTATTCTATACCCCATTATGGGTGGACTAATACTAGGGCTGATTATTTTTGTTCCGTGTAGGCTTAGCTTTTGGGCAACATTACAAGTTATACTACGGTAAAGGTATTACATTGCGTTTATTTAAATGTAGGAGAAATTAGCCTAGTTAGTCTGTGTATTAATTACAGTGAATATTCCACTACTCACTGTCTCTCCCCTTCTCTTTTCTCCTCTTGTCCCAAGTCCTGCTAAATACTTCCATGGACTCCTTTCTATAACCTGTTCCCATGGTTTATTCCTTGGATCTGTTACCCCCTCTTTGAAGAAGTACTTCAGATCCAGGGAGTAGGTGGCCCCTGTACTCTGCTGCCTATGTACTCACCTTCTCCCCTTGTGTTTCTTATCTAAGATGACCTCCTTTATAACTCTGTGGCATGATTTTCTGCACACATACTATGTTCCTTCATCACTTCATATCTCTGTTGAAGAACCCCTGTTCTTCTACCCTCCATACATACCCTTTCTACCATTCATGTCCCTTAGTGGTGGTTTTACAATGGACTCCTTCCAAAAGCATCTTGAATGGACTGCATGTGTTCACACAGTGCTGACTATGCCAGTACAGTAAGAACACTGCCTTTTTATCTGCTCCTCTGAGGATGTACCACCACATTTTGTTAATCACTGCCTAGTTCACTCACTCAGCTTTCTCCTGTCCAATTTAAGTGTCATAATCATCCAGAGATCATTTACCTGTCACCATGATTTCACCTTCTCACTACTCATAGTATTTTACACCTGTGTTGCTGATGTTACCACCCAAGTACAATACCTTGCATTTGTTTCAGCTGAACCTTAACTGCCATTTTTCAGCCTGCTTTTTTCTCTTTAAGTTTTTTTTTTTTCTCAGATGTTCTCTACCATCCATCACGATTGCACCTGTCTTTGAGTTAGGTGTAGTGCAAGTGTTCATGCAGCATGTTTTTAATGTTGTTTAGAATGAGCCATACTGTATGACACTATATTCAATATAGTTTTTTTTTCAAGGGGGAAATCTCCCACTTCTCCTACTTAATATAATGAAGGCTGAGATCACTGTGCCAAAAGGAGGGGGTGTTCATGACCTCCATCAACTCGTATGCTGTTTTCACCTGCTTTGCATCAGTTCACAGATGGTTATTGCCCAAGTCAAGAGCTACCCTTTATATCATCTGCAAACAGGCTGATTTTTATTCTTTGTCTCCTCAGACTCGTGAAATAAACATACAGAACACTGCTGGATGCAGACATTTCGAAAGTCCCTATTTTGGGAGGACATTATTATTTTCAGATCTGATTTACCCCTGCACATGATGCACTTATTTTGGGGGGTGGGGGGTAGGCCTCTATTTTCAAGATTGATTCACCCCTGTTTTATAACACAGATCATTAAATTTTACAGATTTTACATTGTCTGTTGATAAGATGCTTATATTTTCCATCATTTTTCTCACTCTGCTTTTTAAAACTTGTTTCTGAGAAGTACTCACATTCTTATTAGAAACAGGAAGTGTTATGTGCTAATCGGTATTCATATTAATTAGATGTCAAGATTTTTGGCTGGCTGCACCTACTTTTCAAGAGCCTTTCTACCTATCTTCAGTGTCTGTAGGTTGGGAGGTATGACTGAATGCAGGGCAGACCACTAAGGTACTCTAGTAGTAACCACTTTTATTGCTGACAATTGCCTCCCACCATAACCAAACATGTCTCACATTCAAACTGTGTTACAATCACATCTCATCCTTTATCCTCTGCCCGTCACTTACAATTTTCCTGGCGCTGTCTTTGTGGAACTGCATTAAATACCTTGCTGAATCCACATAGAATAGGCTTAATAGAATGTACCTATCAAGTTTTCCAATTTTCTGTGACTCAGTCATAAGACCGTATCTGCTTATACAGAGACCTCCTTCTAGTAATAAAATCATGATGGTTGGTGTCCTGGAGACTTCAACCAGTCTTCTGCACAGAATGTTTTCCCTGACTTTCCCTGCCACCGCTGTTACGTTAACAGGACTATAGCTGTTTAGATTTTTCCTGCTCGATATCATCCCTTATGGTTTACTTTGCTTCATTGTCATTTTCCACTGGGGTGAATTTGGACCCTAGTATGTTGTTGTGTCTTTCGGCTTTTCCCGGTTAGGGGATGCCAGAGCGGAACTCCGGTCTGCTAATGATTGGAAGTTGATTTTTACATGCCGAGTTGCCAGCCCTGACACACAACCTTCAGCGAAGGTACACCCATTCACGTATGTCTCCCCACAGAAGACGCTCTAGCTGAGAATCGAACAGGACAACGTTTTAACTGTGAGGCGACAATGCTACCACAGCACCACCACCACGGTAATTTGGACCCTAGTATGAAGTAGATAAAGCTCAGACCAATGACTGATCTAGAATCCCTCACCACAGTTGGATGGCTCATATTATGGTTAAGGTGCTTATCTCACAAACATGAGGTACAGAATTTGATTCTCACCTTTAAAAGGGAAATTGGGCCAGTAAGACAGAACTACAGCATGGCATCCACCTTATTTGCTGTAGTCATTTATTTTGCAAAAGCCACATTGTCCTATTTATTATGATAGGGGAGCTGGATCCTATCTTGGTAAGCAGTGGGCATAAGGTAGAGACCAATTCCTGGATCTGATGCCATTTCATCACAGCGCATTCAGCTAAACACTTAAGTAGTAAATCCAGTCATTGTCTTAAATGGCATGCTTTTTATAGCTTTAGCTCTCACACTAAAGTCAAATTACAAATGCCTGCTCCAAGACACATTTTACATCTCTAAGGTGCATCAGACAAATTAATGATCCAGAACATTCTTTGCTTTTTTCCTGCATAGGAACTGGTGAGTAACCAATAATTTATCTTGCCAAATGATTCATAATGTTGATAAAGCTTGACTTGCACTTTATTTGATGCCTATACAGGTTTGTGCACAGTTAAAGCAGGGAGCACTTCAGAAAAGACTGAGTCACTGCAAATGTTCACTGCATACCTCTCAACCTCTCAGCACAAGAAATCTGGCCAAGGTCTAAAATAATGGGGGAGGGGGGCAAAGGCCCAAAAATAGGGACAGATTTTAAATATTGCTCTTATAAACTTAGAAAGTTGCTATAATGATAGGATTTGTATTTGCTTGTGTTTTCTGAAGGATATAAAGTCTGAAACTCAAATGTATGTAATTATTTAGTTATCCCAGTTCTTAATGACTTGCCAGAAAACAACTAATTTTATGAGGAATAGATCAAAAATATGAGGGAAAAATCTGGACATTCTGCAAAAATCTGGACAGTTGAGAGGTCCAAGTTCACTGTGATTAAAGTTGATGATAACCCTTTATGTTTTTGCAGAAGTTTAAGGCTTGTGGCTGGAAAGTGGCAGTATAAAGTCAGAATCCCCCCCCCCCCCCATTATTGCACAAGTATGTCACACTTGTCATCTCCCAGTACTCTGGTATTTGTGCTCTGGCCAGTGATTTGTTGATGACCAGAGGAGGCAGCCTGCTTGGTCTCTGTTGTATTTGTATTTTGTTTTTGATGTAAGAGGACAGGACCCTGTAGACCTATTTTCAGACATGACCTTTTACAGCAACCCAACGGTATTAAAATGAAGCTCAGCTACACTACCATTGAAATGATACATAATAAGCAAGATAAAGTATTAAAGAGGTAGTTTAGTCAAGGAATAGGACTAAAGGTGAAATGACGCTCAAAACACAGGAACTTAATATAGAACAATTTATATCTACAAAATGTGTCTAATAATGGTGGTTGACAACCACCCTGTCATACTACATACCACTGATTATAATCTATGGAAATAACTATACAGTGAAACAGTTTTCGATGTTGCAGAATAAGCAAAAGTGAACAATAAAATAAAGAATAGATAGTTTTGCATTCAAAACATGAAACAGCATTGCTATTTTTAACAAAAGAAGGAGAAAATCTCCTACACCTCTATCTGATGGATTTTCCTCCACATCCCAAGAAATTTTAACGCTAGCAGTCTGATACATACAAAGAAGAGAAAGGGGCTACAGTTTCAGTTCCTTCCCAATACATGTGCAACTAATAAGTGGTAATATTAAAGTTTTAGAAGTAGCATTCCCAACACAGGGTGCATGGGTGTTTTATGATTACAGAGCATTGCTAATTTCTAGAAGTAGTAGTCCAATTGATTAGTATCGAATTCCCATCCTTGCGGTATTAAATTGCAGAACATTTATATCACTTTCCCAGAGGAAAAATGATTCATAACATTATCCAGAAAATAATGTGCAAGACAAGTATATATGAAATGTTAATTATTATAAAAAAATGAAAAATTTTACAAATTGACTGAAACATTAAAATCACTACACTATAATTTCCTAAAATATTAATCCAAAGTATTTTATTAATTTTATTTATTTATTTTTATTTTTATTTTACATTTGTTGACCATGATAGTCTGACTGGATATATGTCCATTTTCAGGAGAGAAAAGCTCTAAAAACCTACATTCAGTAAATATATAATTTATACATGAAAAGCACAGATTACAAATTCATCTCAAAAGTACAGTAAAACGAATAGAAAAAAAGTCATATATTCTAACATTGTTATAGCATACTCAGTTCATATACAAACAGTAATATGTAGTCTAGGTGAAGTAAAAGTCTACTTATTACATATGGTTATGAGATATAAGTTAGTCAGGGTTAGGGCAAGGACATAACCAATGTGTTTTAAAGTACTGTTTAAGGCTCTTTTTGAATTGGGTTATAGAGGGAATCGAAGTAAGCTCAGCAGGAAGAGAGTTCCATGTTTTGCCAACAGAGTTGGTAAACAAAGAGTCACCAGCTGAGTTGCTGGTTATGACTGTTTGAACTAGTAGCCTGTTGTATGAGCGTAGAGTCTTGAGGTTACCATAGGGGGTGAGTTGGTTTTTAAGTATTGGCATGTTTTCAGGTTGATAAAGAATCTTATGTCCAATTATTATTTGGCTGTATTGAAGTAGGCTAGGTAGTTCAATCCACCCAAGTTGATTTAAGTTATGGCAGTGGTGTGTTCTATATGCTGCTTCAGTAGCAAATCTGGCAATGTTATTGTAGCAGCTTGATAGTTTGTTATGGTCACTTTTACATAGGTTTGTAAATAAAGGGGAGGCATAAAGGAGGGTAGAGAGTAGGTGTGCGCGTGCAATAACAGTCTTGGCTAGAGGGGTTAGGAAGGGCTTAATCCTATATAGTGAACAAAGTTTTTATTCACTGTTTTAATAGTTTGATTAATGTGCAAATCAAACTTGAGGTTATTGTCTATTATTACCCCTAAATGGTTAGTACAGGGGTATTTGCACAGACCCTTTCTCAAACAGTTATTTTAAACTACAATGTCACAAATCAGATATTAAATTAATTAGGCAAAAGGGAAAAAGAACAGAAATAATGTTTGTAGTTTACTTGCTTTCAGTATAACTGCATGGTCTTTCTTTCTGCATCCAAACCCGATATGACAAAGTAGACATTCCTGGGTTGACCACTAGTGTGAGGTCATTTGGTGCCTGTCTTACTGACCATAATCAAAGGTACCAAAGAATTTCCACAACTATCTACTGCCTGCTTAGAGAATTCAGCATATCTGTGTGCACAAAATGCCTAAGTGTGTGTGTATATATATATATTTATATATATATATATATATATATATATATATATATATATATATATATATATGGATCTACCTGACTACATCGACAGTTCACAACACCGACAACAACTTCACCGACACCACATAATCGACAGTTCACAAACACGACACCTCATACACTCGACACATCATAACAACAAACAAAACAAATCCCCTGTCCAAAACCCACACACACAAAACAAGCACACCAAAATCCTTACAAACCAACACTAACCCTTACATACACAACTATCTACAACCCTAACCGAAACCCTAACCCTAAGGTCCGTCACTATCGCACACTCACCTAACCCGCGCCCTAACCCTAACTCACTTAAGCCGCCCCTAACCCAAGAAATATCACTACTGCACCCTTACCTAACCCGTGCCCTAACCCTAACTCACTTATCCCACCCCTATCCCTACAGACTGTCAACATCGCACACTTACCTTACTCGCACCCTTACCTAACCCGCGCCCTAACCCTAACTCACTTATCCCACCCCTATCCCTACAGACTGTCAACATCGCACACTTACCTTACTCGTATCCTAACGGCCGTCACTACCACATACTTACACATCCTTTCCCCATCTCAGTGTTCTCAGCGTCGGTGTTTTCCTCCGTCGGTCTTCTAACTTGTCGATCTTCTGACTCGTTGTCGGTGTTGTGAACTGTCGATGTAGTCAGGTAGATCCATATACATATATATATATATATATATATATATATATATATATATATATATATATATATACATACATATATATATATATATATATATATATATATATATATATATATATATTTTAATTTATGTTAAAAAATAAAATGTTTATTAAACAGTTTCATCACAAAAATGAAAATTTCATAAAATATAACCACCTTTGACCAAACTGTCTGATAACTCTTTGGAGCCCAACAAAGATTAACCAAGGTATCCAACAGATGGGCTACAACCCACTTAAACCAGAAGACAATAGAAAATATTTAGCATTATAAATACCTTAAAGTGGTTTACCGATAACTGTATATATGTTGCAGCATTTGATGAGTTAACTGCTGCAATGTATTTTTCTTCTTGTCTTTCTTTTTTTTTCTCTCCATTTTTTTAATAAAAAACTTTGTAAACTTCTTCGGTTGTGACATTACTATAGGTTAACTACTAGTACATCCAGAGTCCTGGATGGAGCACCTTCATGCATACGTAGTGGTGCAGCCTTTAAAGTCTGTGGAAGAAACAGACACTAACGTATGCTAACCTCACTGAGGTTAAACTTCCCTGTTTTAACTCAGTGGCATCAGTGCAAGAAAACTGCTTATTTTAAAATTATTTTTATGCATGGAGGAGATGACAAAAATGTTCTGTGGGGGGAGTACTGTTCGGCAGTTTATCCACTGTATGCTGTGGTGCTAAGATGAGGTTTTGAATGTTGGCAAATAACTTTAATATCTGGCTAGATCCCTATCTCAAGCTGGAAAAGCATGTACAAAAACACTGCAGCCAATGTAACCATACTATCCCTCTTGTCCAAAAATATGTCTCTCTTCCTTTCCCCTGAAGAAATATCTACCATCGATAAATGAGTCCTTCTTCTTCATTTGGAATAGAGTTTCCCATTGTGGCCACTGCATCACAAAAGAATTTCATAGCTCTGCAAACTACCTGCAATGACAACAGCAGATTTATCATCCTAGCCCCCAAAAGGAAACCAAATGTAAAGGATTAGGCATCTTTATTCCTCCTGCGTGGAGGGCATCAGAGAAAGAGAGAGAGAGAGAATGTCTCCTAGATCTGCTAGCTAAAGTGATTTTCTCTGGGATAATGCTTTATATTCTATTTCTTGTTAGTCCTGTCACTCTCTGACTCACAGCTGGGATACCAGTCCTGTCTTGAGCTTTTTGGAATACCTTTGTTTCCTAGCCCACAAAGAAGAACAACACTGATTCATCATTGATTAAGCTAAATGAATATTTACTTTTTTATTTTATAATAGTCCAGTATCTCAGTCCCGCTGGGCTATTAGCCTCTTTTCAAAGAAGACCTGAGGTGGTATTTATAGTATGAGGGGAATTTGGCCAGGGGGAATTTCCCCTACTCATTGGCGCTCCTCGGTGGCAATGGAGGGTCCCTATAACAACAATTAAGAGACCTAAAGGAAGCAGAAGCATGGAGAGAGAGAAAATATATGGAGAGTCTGGAGATGGAAAGTGAAATGTTGAAGGAAAAAAATGGTCAGTATGGAGCTTCAGAATGTAAATAAAGACTCCTGTTTGGTAAATGTTACAAATAAGCAGCATTTAGCTGTCTCGATGCAGAAGGAAATAAGCAAGTCTGTTGAAGTGGTGCAGATAACAGAACTGCTGTCAAGACTGCTTGTAGATGATGTTCTGTTAAAAATAACTGAGCAGGATGATCCAGGTGACAGTTCTGCTGTTTCAATGGGTGAGATGGCAGATAACCTTTTTTTGGAAATGCTGAAGGTAGCAATGTGGAAAAAGAACCGGGTAATGTTCAGCAGAGAATGCAGCAGTTAAAACGTATGCAACAGTGACAGAAAGTAAAAGAGGAAGTTAGAAACAAACTGAGAAGTTGTGCAATTTTGTGACAGCAGATAATGTACTACTTAAACATATGCAGCAGTGACAGCAAACAAAAAAGGAGAGAAACAATAAGCATTAGTAAACCTGTTTGTAAAAAGAAGATCACCTGTGAGAATAAGAACAAAAGATGGAACTGCAATACATAGTATTCTGTACTGTACAATTTGGTAACTGTTCTGGGGTTTAAAGCTCAAGAAATGCTGTCTTTTATACATATTGGGACTGAAAAGTTTTGTGACTTAACATTTGGAACTGATGGACTGATGATGAATTTTCTGGAACAGTGAACAAAAAGAAGGGCATTTATCCATGAAATAATTATGTGTTTACTGATACTAACTTAAATATTAAAAAAACTTACTTTGAAGTTTAGAATTGATAAACTAGAAGACAATGTTAAAAAATGCATGCAGGGTCTGTGAAACTATTGATTATATTGTGAAAGGTAATGACAGACATTTATGGAATGGAGGGTGGAGGTTAGAAGCTGTTTTGAAATGTGAAAAACAAACATGATAAAACACTTGTCAAGTGTTATTTTTGTCACTGGTCATAAAGGGACATTAAAACATGTTAGCCAGCTTAAATCATGTTTCTTTTGTGGTGCCTTTTCTCATTTAATTAATCAGTGTGACATGGCATACGGTACCCAATGTGAGGAGAAAGGGCATATAGTAACAAGGTGTGGATACTTTTTGATGGATTGTCAATAGCAAACAGCAAATAATGGAAAATAAGGGGAAAGGGAAGAAAACATACACAAGTAAGGACAACAAGAGGCTAGGGAGAGGGTTAAAAAGGTGAAGAAGAAAAATATGGAGAGGGAAATGAGGAGAGAGTGCATGTAGGAAGATAGGTCAGGAGAAGGGATTGATGCTAGTATTCTTTTTTAAGTTCTAGCCAGTAAAAAATCTGATTCTGAGGATCAAGGATTATTTGTACAAAAATCCTGAAAAAATATTCATTTAGGGATAAAGTTAAAATAAGAAAAAAGAAAATTTAAAAATATTTCCCTTAAATTTAAAAAGTAGGAAAATCTTTATAGAGTACTTTCAGTAAATGTGAACAGTGTTATTAACACTGTAAGAAGGACAAGGATACTGGAATGGTGCACTAAATGTGATATGAATGTTATTCTGTTAGAGGATGTAAGATTCCTGACAAGTGAAGAAAGACTGCAAACAGAGAAAATTGTGGGGTGGAAATATAATCCAGAACTTAGAAAGTGAGTGTTGTTCTGGAGTGGCTATGTTGTGTAAAAAAACAGTGAAAATACTAGATGCAACATTGGTAAGGATGGGTTAACTGTTGTGGATATGAGTTGGAGAGGATATGCTTATAGAAGCATAGTATTACATGCATATGGAACGTGCAAGGAAAGAGAACATGTTTCATCAAATATTAGACTATGTGGTGGTTAACATGAAAATTATAATTGCAGGGGACTTTAATTGTGATTTAAGGAAAAATGTCAAAAGAAAAGGATGTGAAAGAATATAAAAGTGATAAAATGTGGTAACTTGACTGTGTGAAACAAAAGTCAATGGACTTATAGAAGGGGCATTTGGATCTGAACCTGATTATTGTGTATTGTCAGAAGGTTTAGGGGAAGCAGATGGTGATACAGGTGTGACAGGTTTTTCTGACTTTTCAGCCACATGGATTGAGGAGATGGAAGAAATGGAGTACATTAAAATAGGAAAGGGAATAAAAACAATAAATGAGAGATTAGTTGGAACCAGAAAGTGGGAAGTATTGCAGTTATGGAAGAATCATATTACTGTGAAGGCTACTTCTATAAAAAACGTTCTGCATGGTGGATTGAATTTAAAAAGAAGTAGGACAAGTGTTTTTTTCCAATGGCAAGATAATGTAAGAAAAAAAAAGAAAATGAAGTATGGGAAAATGCATGGAAATGTATTACAGAATTTAGAGAATAATACAAGATGGCATTATGATATGGAAAAATATAAAATAAATCAAG
The DNA here is from genome assembly GCF_019279795.1 of Protopterus annectens. Lineage (NCBI taxonomy): Eukaryota > Metazoa > Chordata > Ceratodontiformes > Protopteridae > Protopterus > Protopterus annectens. Next base: position 602,229,398 of record NC_056733.1, read on the forward strand.
AAAAAAATGAAGGCATTACTTTTTAGGCATAAATACTATTTACATGAGAGAAGGGTGAGATATCTGCATATCTGGGTAAAATAGTAAAGGAGAATATTAGGATAATGAGGGGAATTGAAAATGAAAAGGAGAGGTAAAAAGAAAATGAGCAAATTATCAGTATTGTAATTTAGCATGTGGCAATATATATAAGAGTAAAAAGAAGGAAAATAAGAAAGAATGGAAAGCAAAAATATTTTAGAACAAGTTAGTGACATTTTTAAAGAAGAAATTACTATTAGTGGATTGGATGAAGTACTTAGGGAAGTAAATGTTTTTTTCAGTAGTAAGCCCAGATGGTATAGGGTATGAAAGAAGGGTTTGATTATAAAGAGTTGCGCAGTGGGGTATTAAAAATTGGTACTTTTCTGTTAATGGGGCAACACTCCTCGGCAAACATAAATGTGGTAATGTGTCTCCATAACTTTTGCCATGACTGTGTTAGTCAGTATCAGGTGATAATATCTACAGAAATGTGTTTCTGGCAAGCAAGCAACCCCCCCCCCAATCACAATGTCTCAGGGGTGGCTTTTACGGCAAGGACACGTCTCATTTTTCACTTGAGCCTTCTAAAGACTGCGTGGTTTTCTGGAAAATCACTGATGATTGCACTTACTGAAGAATACCACACATTCGATGTTGCTAAGATAGACAGTTAGCCCAGTAATGGCTATTAGGTTTATGACACCAAGATTAAAAACCTGTCCCTATTTCTTTGGCCTCCTGCACATATTATTGGAGACTTTGTCCACAGTTCTTGCATTAAGAAGTTGAGCGGTAGGAGGATGAAGTGACAAGATGGGGAAAACATGTCAGTAAAACCTGATGTCATGTGATACGACCATCCATTTGGTACTGTCACAATATTCTAACTAGCTAAATCTGAGCCCACACTGTAATGCTGTGAGGCATTTCTGTCCACGGGCACACACTGACAATGGGGACAAACGAGTTTGAAAAATACAGACCTGTGGTGGGTGTGATTCACGTTATATCATGAAAAAAAAACAAAAAAAAAACAGAAATACTCCTCTTTCCAAATATGTCCAAATTCGTTAGAGTCAGTCTGTTAACATTCGTAATGCTGTGAGGCATGCATGGGGAAAAAAGCTTTGTAAAAACAGGAACATCTGCTGTAAATGTGAGCATGTGGTTAGGCTAAGATTAACGGTACTTCTTCGTAAATATTTCACGGCAACACTTATGTTTGCTGATGAGTGTTGCCCCATTAACGGAAAAGTACCTAAAATTTATATAAAAGAAAGATGAGAAGAATTAAATAAAAAAAATGGAAAACAGGAGACCCATCATTCTAAATAACACAGATTACACATTTTTACGGGAATAATACATAGGAGAATGGAAGGAAGGATGTGGGATATTATTTAGTTATTTAATTTATTTATTTGACGTTTGTTGATCGGGTTTGTCTGAGTGGGCCAAAACTCTTTTTCAGCAGAGGCCCGGGGAGAAAAGCTCCACAGTTACATGTAGTAAGTTTACATAAAAAACAGATACAAGAAACAATAAATGCAGTGTCTTCTAATGAAAATGTACAGTGAGGTAATATATGCAAGTTAAATATTTTTCAGTTTATACCATGATTCTCAAATGTAGTTAGCTACACTATTTAAAAAATACTATAGTAACTAACATGCACTGTTTACAAGATACCATAGTAAGTAGCAAACCTACAGCAGGTAGATTTAAAGATATTTCATGCTAATCAGATATAAGTCAGAAATCTAGGAGTTTAGAACAACATTGTCTACACTATAGGAAAAACAGTTAAAACATTTAGAGACTGTGGTTCTAGGGGTATACTAGGTAGGGAGGTATAAAAGGTGGAGAAGTTAGAAGTAGATAAATAGTTAAAAGTAGGGAAGTTTGAGAAAGAGGGAAATATAAGGGGAAAGCAGTGAGAGTGTTAATAATGGTAAGATCATAATAGGTAAGAGCCAAGAGAGGTGTGTAGAGTGAGAGATAAGGGAAAGGAGATCAAGGGGGTATTTACAGTGGCATATCCAAGTTTTTCTTAGAAAGTCTTTAAGGGCATTCTTGAATTCTTGAGGATGGGTTATGTGTCTGATAGACAGGAGGAGTTTGTTCCAATGGAGGGAGGGGAAGTAACTATAGAGATTTTGACCTACAGATTTCTAGTTGTTTTTGTTCCGAGCTTCTAAGGGTTCTGGGTGGGGTATATGGAGAGACAAGAGATCTGGACAGTAGGAAGGTTTGAAAAGGATGAAATGGATGGTAAGTAGTTGAGACAGGAGTTAGTGAGGGAGTTCAAGCCAGTTTAGAGTCTTGAGAGAAAGACAATGGTGATAGTTTGAGATTTGGTTGGCAGCAAATCTGGTAACTTCTGTAAGTGGATTCAAGCTTTATTAGAAGAGAGGGCTGTAGGTTAGTTACGATTTTAGAGTTGTAGAGAAGGTAGGCATGGTCAAAAAGGAGAAGAGATTCATTTGTTAGGAATTTTTTGTTACAGTACAGCATACCTATTTTTTGGTGTTTTTTTAATGCAGCACAGCACACAAAGGTCAAATTTGAGTTGGTCATCAATAATGGCACCCAGCGGTTTGGTGTGTGGTTTGACCATTATAGCTTTATTGTTAAGGAATGTAATGGAGAATGTAGTTTTGAGGTGGTTGAGTGTTTGAGGAAGGAATAGGAGAAGTGTAGTCTTTTTTTGATTCAGTATTAGTCGGTTATTAGAGAGCCAGGTTTCAATAGATTTGAATGATTTTGTGTGAGGGTGACCAGATCAGAGATGTAGTCAGCAATGGAGATGAGTGTAGAGTCATCAACCTATTGTATGAGAGAAGATTGAGGGCAGGATGTGTATAGGTAATTTGTGAAGATGTTGAACAATAGGGGCCCGCTTATAGACCCTTGTGGGACCCCCATAGTAATGGGTAGTGGGAGAGATAGAGATGAGAGACATTTTATTGATTGTTGTGTATTAGAGAGGTAGCCTGAAAATCAGGAGATAGATTGAGGAAAGATTAAGGTCAGAGAGTTTGGCAAGGAGCTTAGAGTGTGAAACTTATTGAAGGATTTGGAGAGGTCGAGAAAGAGACAGGAGACAAGTTTGTTGTTAACTCTGGCTACTGAGATTTGTTGGGTGAAGGAAATAAGGGCTGTTGTGGTGCTGTGGTTAGTATGGAATCCATGTTGTATGGAGGTAAGTAGATTTTGTTGGGTTAGGTAGTCTAGGATTTGTTTATGCTACACTTTTCCAGTACTTTTGAGAATGGGGATAATATAGCTGTTGGTCTATAATTTGAAATTTCAATGAATTTCCACCTTTATGGATGGGTAGTGTAGAGAGTTAATTCCAAATTGATGGTACTGTGGATCCACTTATAGAATAGTTGATCAGGATAGAAATGGGATAGGCTATAGAGTTGGCTGCTATCTTTAAGAAGTGTGGAGGTAATTATCTGCTGATGAGGATCATGGTTTGAGTTTTAGGAATAAGTATTTAATGTATTTTGTGGAAACTGGTTTTAGACAGAAAGTGTTATTTTGATTAGAAGAGATAGTGGGATCGGGAGTTGTTGGAGTGAGATGTAATTATGAGTTTGCTGATTGCATTTATAAAGTAGGAGTTGAATATGGATGCAGTTTCTTGGGGAGTATTGTTTGAACAAGGGTTAGGTGGTGTGGGGTTACTGGGATGTAGTATTTGGTTGATTAAATTCCAATATTTGGGGGGGGGTTATGGGTATGCAGTGTCAAGGAGACCTGACTGAAATTTTGTTGTCTTTTTTGACGTGTTTTTTGGTGAGGTTGTGAAGGTCCTTGTAGATGTGAAGGTGTGTAAGGGACTTGAATTTAGTCCATAGTTTCCAGGCATTGTCTCTTTTAAGCATAGGTGAGATGTAGATTGAGATGGCCAGGGGGAACTAAGTGATTTAACTCTGATTATTCAGAGGGGAGCACGAGAGTTAAGGATGTTTAGAAATATTAAGTTGAATTTCAGCACAGCTTCATCCAGAACTAGAAGAACTGGGGAAGAGCAGTCAATAACAGAGAGAATGTTATTAAATACTTCAGGTTTTAAATTAGTTCATTTTTGGCATTCTTTGAATTTGTGTGGTCTGGAGTAGTGGGAAGAGAATCTATATACTCTGATGGTTGGGTGGCCACTTAGAGAGTCAGGAAGGGTTTTTGGATGTTGGTATAAACTGGGATCAGATACCAATATCCTGTCAATAGCAGAAGTAGAATTAATTGGATTATGAGTATGGGTAGGGGTGCAGATTAGTTGTTTACAGCCATATAGGTTAATGCAGGAGGTAGGGGTGCTTGAAGTTAGAGTTTGACAGTTAATATTCACATCTCCTAAGAGAGTAGTTTCATTGTGAATGTTTTGGGTGAGACAAGAAAAGGACTGCTCTAATATTGGGATGTTGTCACCAGGAGGTATGTATATAGCAGCTATTATTAAAGTTTTATTGTCACTGACTTTGCAATTTGCTATAAGTAATTCAGTAGGGTGGAGTGACAGGGTAGGGTGAGATAGAGGGGACAAGATGAGGTGGTCAGAGTAACTTATAGCAACTCCATTGCCTTTTTTATTAGGTCTGTCCAAATGTAGAGTATTATAAACAGGTGAGAGAAATTATTTGTCAGAGATGTGAGGTTTGAGCCATGTTTCAGTGATAGTTATTATAGCAGGGGAGTATTTTGCCATCCAGACATGGAATTTGATTATTTTGTTGTGAATGCTGCATATATTGATTGAGTAATGAGCTAGATGCTAAGTGAATAGTTTAAGATAGGTCGTTACAGGATATTTTGTTAGATTTATAATGGGGTTGGGGAGTTGGACCAGGATTAGGATGAATGTCATCAGGGAGGAGCAGAGCATTGTGTGCATAGTTAGCAGTAGTTGTAGAGTGGTATAGAAAGTAATATTTTGGTTTAGGTTTATAGGTAGCTGGGGTTTATGGGGAGATTTTCATTTTAGGAAGGGTGGAGTTGGTGGTTAGAAAGAGAGAAGGAGAAAATAAAAATGAGTATTTGGTTAGTAATGTCAGGGAGAATATGAGCAGAGGTAAGGTGATGTTCTGTTGGATTAATTTGTATGTGATATGAGGAGAGGTAGGATAGGATTAGAAGAACTGGTGTAAGAAGAAGAGGAAGAAGCATGTTGGTTGTAGAGTCGTAAGGTTTAGGAGTGAGTACTGTGTGTGCATGAAAATAAAAGTGAGAGTTTCAGTAATAGGATGAGAGTGAAATTTGAGCAGAAATGCAGAGATTCAGAGGGAAAAGTTATGTGGAGAGAAGTGGGAGTGAGAGCACTAAGGTGGTAGAGAGATTAGAACCTAGCGGAAACAGGAATATTGTGACTGGAGACAAAAGGAGGTGGGAGTGTGTAGAAGGTGGGTGTGTTAGTTTGCAGAGAAAGTATTGTGCAAGAGAGATGGATTGGGTGCAGTAGTAGTATCTTGGAAGGAAGAAGAGGCTGCTTAATGAGAATGGTGTAAATGTGTAGGTGGAGTTTGTAGAACTTACTAAGATAGTTGGAGGGGCTGTCAATTTGTTGGAAAAGAAGAGAGGAAAAACTACAGTATGTAATTGGTGGCTAGTGGAGGAAAAGGAGGATCAATGGGGGTGAAGAGAGATTGGTTATCTATAAATGTAATGAGTTCTGGGGTGGGTGGGGATGGGGGTAGGGTAGAGTAGTGGTGGGACCCTGAGTGTAGTGAGGGGAAACAGAGCAGGATGAGCTGCTTGAGGCAGAAGTGCTGAGAAGAGAAACAATCAGCAATTACGGACATCTTGGACTGAACTGAGTGAGTAGCACTAAGGTTAGAGGGGTAGACTGAGTAGCTAAGTGTGCATGAAATTATTTCTGGTGGGGGAACCTTCCTAGGAAAGGTGAAATTATGATGAGGTGTTGCCCTTGAGTTAAACACAGATGCAAATGTTTTTAAGAGATAAATTGTAAGCTGAACAGTGCTGACAAAATTTTAGTCACGTTAGCAGAGTTGAGAATTTAAAAGTGGGGAAGAGAAGTATGGTGATCAAACTATCAAGATAATGTGCATGCCACAGTAACAGTAAGGAAATAGGTCAATAATTATCTAAGTAATATTTAGATGTTTGGCAACTGGAGATGTACGTTGAGCATTCAATAGATGTTTAGCAGCTCTCTTAGGGCACTTTTGTGCATAGAAGGTGGATTATCCACTCAGGGCTGTTTAAGGAGGGAGGAGTAAAAATGCTGGTCCTTCAGTTTGGCTAACTGTAAAAGAAAAAGAAAAAGAGAGGAATTTTCAACTATATTCAGGCATAGGTGGTTAAGATAAAGCTGAGGACAGACAGAGAGAAAAATGGAGGCATCTGTGGGAGGTTAGAGTATCAAGACAATTACCACAGATGAGGAAAGGGTAAGAAAAAGAAAGTCACTAGATCAGGTAGAGTAATAGGAGGATATGTTAGTAATAAATAAGCAAGGAGAAAAAACTTCTATCTTAGAATTTTGATATCTAGAAGCAAAACAAATTGAAAAAGGCAATCCGTTACAGTAATATTCAAATTAGCGTACTCAGTGTTAATTAACCAGTTTTAACAGAGTGAAAACACTGTAGATAATTTCAAGGTCTTTGCGCTTCATTGCACTGTGCAAGAATCAATCTAAGTTAGCACTTGTTATGACTAAAAAATTATGACATGAGCATGAGAGCAACCAATCACTGTTACAGGTAGATTGTTCTGACATAGTTCGCACCAAAAATCTTTAATCAAATCAAGTTGCGTGACTACTATCATAAACGACTACATATACTAGTTGTAAACTAGGTGTTTAGCAGCAGAAACTGTGTTTGTCGTACTTATATTCTAGATTATGCATAGTAATGCTAAACAGAAAATAGAAAAATGACCGAGTAGCTCTAAAGGCTCCATTTCAAACACGTGTCAGCAAGGAAACTATAGGTAATGAGTTCACATGCATGCAAGTAAAGAATGAACTTAAGGCAAGCATTTCAGCATAGAAAATTATTAAGTACTAGTTCTGTATTAGACTTGGGGGCATTCACTAATTTAGCTTCAAGCTGGCTAACAGTTACAATACATTTATTGAAGCTCAGGATAATCTATTACGGCCTAGAAACCACAAATTTATAAGGGAAAATACCATATACTGATTTTCCCTGGGATATCAATTTCATCATCAAATTATGATAGCATAGCAAAGCATTATGTTTATGAACAATAGTGGAGTTGCTACAGAAATATATACGTTAACAGGTTATATGTTGCAAGCTGAGCCTAATTCAGCATTACAAAATTGTGTTGCGGAGTACTAGCACTTTTCTGGAAAATAATAGACCATTACATGTCAGACAATTATTAGACATATAGTTACTACACCAGCAGTATACAGTTAAGTTTGGGAGTTGAAGCACTTCACACGAAAGAGCAGTACGATGGTGCCAATCACTCCAAAGGTTATCACAATGCTTTAGCTAGGATTAATATGAGGTTCTACAAAAATATAACCTACTTAGTTTGTTGCTAGTCCTGCTAAATAAATGGGGACAATATTTAAAAGACGCACTAGTCAGTACTTAAAATTAATCATTGCTAGAGATTTAATAAAGCTATTTAAACAACTAAGCTGAATGGAAGTCTGTAACCAGCAATTTGTATCCAAAGACAGAAGACTCAAAATGGGCCATAAATCTAAAATAGCAACTGATAATAAAAACAGACACTCATACCCCAACATAGTAGTACAAAGAAGATCTAAAATACTGGTTCCCAGTATTTAGAAGCAAAAGACAGCACAAAACCAGAAAACTCATTATAATCACATTGTGACATTTATAGGACTCTCATAACCCAATAAAGTTAATACAGTGCAGAAAGTCATAAAAAACACATTTCATTCTTATAGCTATTGAGACTTACAAGGTGAGCACACTGTTTCTCGGGAGCCTAGTCTAGGGGCAGCTGCCTGGTCAGTGGCTAGGGTTAACAGTAAAGATGGTGCCCATATCTACTGGGATGTTAACTAGATTCAGGTGAGGCTATTTGGGGGAGGGGAGAGGAGGGGGTCAGGTGAGAGTTGACTGCTTTTGGGAAGAAGAGATAGGCAAAGTAGTGAAAGGAGACGGGGATGAGGAATATTAGCATGGGCTAAGCCACTTGAGGCAGAAATGCTGAGAAGAGAAACAATCAACAATTGGGGAGATCTTGGGCTGAATTGAGTGAGTAGCACCAAGGTTAGGGAGGTAGATTGGGTAGCTAAGTGTGCATGAAATCATTTCTGGTGAGGTAACCTTGCTTGGAAATGTGAAATTATGGTGGGATATTTGGGGTATCCCCCTTGACTTAAACAGTGGGTATAAATGTAATTATGAGGTAGAGTTTAAGCTAAGACAACAACATTTTAGTCAAGAGTTAGCACAGCTGTGAATTTAAGAGGGGGGAGAAGTAAGGTAAGCAGGATATTAAGATGTGTGCATGCCACAGTCACAGTAAGCAAATAGGTCAATAATTATCTATATAAGATTTAGATGTTTGGAACAGGAGCAGTACGTTGAGCATTCAATGGATGTTTACCAGCTCACTTGGGACACTTTTGTCCCTAGAAGGTGGATTCTTCACTCAGGACGTTCAAGAAAGGAGGAGTAAAAATGCTAGTTCTTCAATTTGGCTAAGTTGAGCATTCATTTGATGTTTAGCAGCTCTCTTGGAACACTTTTCTGCCTAGAAGGAGGATTCTCCACTCAGTGCTGTTTAACGAGGGAGGAGTAAAAATGCTAGTTCTTCAGGATGGCTAAGAGGCGAGTGCGCTGCTTCTCAGGAGCCTAGTCTAGGTGCAGGTACCTGGTCTGTGGTTAGGGAGAAAAGTATATATGGCATAAAAGGGAAGAGACATCAAGAATAGTTATTGGTTGTGATGGAAATTGTGAATGATATTATAAGTAAAAGGGAGGATGTAAAGCTTATGGTAGATGATATAATCAGGGCATTTTATACAGTAGGACATGATGCTTTGTGGGATGTTACGGAGAAGTATTGAATATGTAATATAATTAGGACAGTGTGGATGTTAGCATATGAAAATGATATAGTGAGAGTGTCAGTTAATGGGTGAGTAAAGAAATAAGCATTAAGTGTGGTATAAGACAAGTATGTCTCATGAGAGGAATATTGTTTGCATTGATAATGAATGCAATAGTGAGTGAAGTAGCTTATAAAATGAAAGATGCTAGATATGTGATGCAAAAGGAGATAATGATTCCAGTAGTTTTGATATACACATACAATGTAGTTGTAGTTGCTTAGAACAAATTATGAAAGAGGGAAGAACATATTTGTCTAAATGGATGTTTAAAGGAAATGGGAATAATCTTGAACAAAGATAAAATTAAGGGTTTGAGTGATGTGGTGAAATGTGGTGGTGTGTACTTTTCAATGAAAGAAGTATCTTTGCCAGGGATAAAATTTGGGGAAATGGTGTAGTCATGATGCAATGGGAGGGATTAATAAAAGAAATGAAAAAATATGTCTTCGATGGAAGATGTATAGATTAGCATTCAGGAAACAAATGTTTATCTGGTGAATTCTGTATTAATGGGAAAATAGCAAATATATCAAATGTTTATATGATCCCACTGGTGTTTTCTTTCATAGGGTCTATATTATATCATCGAACGCTTAAAAAAGCGAACGCTGATTGATCGACCTAATTTAAGCGAAAGCTTACAATCTCGAACTGTCAGATCAGCGATTTTTTTCCCAGGGAAAAAAATTGCTGATCCAAAACACATACACACAACACAAGATCACCAAACAAACAGAAATCCACACACATACACCTAAAATCTGATACCTAACCCTACACTAAACTATGCACACACCATTAACTACCCACTTACCTTAACCCAAACCCTAACCCTAAGGTCTGTCACTATCGCACACTCACCTCACCCGTTCCCTAACCCTAACTCACTTAAATCTGCCCTAACCCTCATGTCCACTCAATCGCACACACACCTAACCCGGTCACCTAAATCACCCTAACACTCACATCCACACAATCGCACACTTACCTGAATCCGACTGGTAACTTTCCACCATAACACTGAAAATACCGAAGCAACAGAAACGGACAACCGAATTCTTTCCCTAAGAAAAAAATCGAGTTTCTGCTGCTTCAATATTTTGCAGTTTCAGGAAAATAAGTTCGATCAATCAGCGTTCGCTTTTTTAAGCGTTCGAGGATATAATATCGACCCCTTTCATATGGAGTTCAGGATTAACCCTGGTGAAAAGTGGTGTGTTATATATGAGTAAAGATGAAGGGGGATTAGGGTTACTAAATCCAGTTGTTTATTCTTCTTCTGCAACATTCTATAGAGTATTGAATTGAGTAAAGGAAAAGAGTGAGAAATTAATAGTGAGAATGTTTAAATGTAAGCACAAAAAGCTCTGGGAGATGAGAATAAGAAAAACAGAAATGGGATATATAAATGAAGAAACTAAAAATTATCAATAAAAAACACTAACGTGGAAAATAAAAACTGATGATGCAGTGAACAATAAAAGGATATGGTGCAATAATTTGATGAAACAATACAAGGTAAGTTTTGTGTACAATGTTGCCCCCATCCATTGCTTTGGTGACCCTCTCAAAGAAGACCACCAGATTTAATAGGCATAACCTTACTTTAACAAAGCCAAACTGTGATGGGTCCAGTGTTTGCAGGTTACCTGTGACCTCATTTATCATGCCCATTATGAATCTTTCCATGGTTTTACAATAGGTGGCTGATCAGACTTACAGACCAGTAGTTACCCGGATCGGTAGTTGGACCTCCTTTGTGCAGAGTAATGACTGTAGCTATCTTCTACTTCTTGGACACAAAACCTGACTGAGGCTCCAGCTGAAAATTAATTCAATTGGACCAGAGAGGTCATCGGTTCATAGGTTCATAGGTTGGTACTGGACTATCTGCCCGAAGGCATATATTAGCCCAGCCATGTTGTGCGGTATTCACCGCCCCTTTAGTAGTTCCCTAGACCCTTGTACTAGCAGCTAGTACTCTTGGCCCCTATCTAGTAGTGCTGTTGGTGTGATCCCCGGTATGAACTTTCTGTTACCCATCCACTCATCAAGGTTCCTCTTGAAGAGTGATAGTGAGGGGCTCTGTCTTATGTAGATTGGGACCCTGTTCCATAGTAAGAGAAGTCTCTGCAAAGGGAATCTATCCCTCCAGCATGTTTTATTCATTGTTGTGTTGAGGTTTATATCCCTAGAGCGTGTAGCTTGAGTAGATTTGGTTTTGCTAAGATGGAGCATGTTCAACAATTCTGGGTTGGACATGGCTCTGTACGTTAGACAGAGATCACCTCTGAGAAAGTGGTATGCAACAGAGAAAGTCTTAGCTTTTTCAATCATGCTGCATAGGGCAACTGCTTGAGGCCAATAATCCTCTTGGTTAGGTACCTCTGTGGTCTCTCCAGCTGCTGGAGATGTCTAGCCAGGTACATTCCAATTGGTGCATTGTACTCAATAATGGGTCTGATGAGGGAAGAGTAGAGGGGCACCATTGCATCCTTAGATCTTTATGCAAACCCTTTCCTTATCAGATGGGTCACATAGAAGGATTTTCTAACCACTTTGGCAACATGGTTATCAAAGGAAAGCTGACTATCTACCTGGGTCCCTAGATTCCTTATTTCTTCTTCATATTTCAGGGGATTACCTCCAATGTTGTAGTTTGCGGGTACTCTGTTTTTTCCAAAGGGGATTACTACACATTTTTTTGCATTTAGCTTGAGACCATGGCTTTGACACCATGCATCAGTCTCATTTAGGCCCTTCTGGAGGATCTCGATGTCGGCCGGAGACTCTATTATAGCACCCAGTTTGCAGTCGTCTGCAAACTTAGTCAGCCACAGCCCTTCCGTGCTTGCCTGTACTTCTGAGAAGTATATGCCAAACAGGAGGGGCCCCAGGACAGAGCCCTGAGGCACACCACTCATTACTGGTCTGGATTTGGACATAGATCCCACTACTCTTACTTTATGGGATCTGTCTGAGAGCCAGTTTGCGATCCATCTTGTGACGTAAGGGTTTATGCCCATGCTGGTGAGCTTATCAATAATACCTGAATGGGGAATGGTGTCAAATGCTTTAGCAAGGTCAAGGTAAGCCGTGTGTACCTCCTTTCCCTTATCTATAGCCTGAGTAACTGTCTCAAAGAAATCCACCAGGTTCAGGAGGCATGATCTGCCCTTGATGAAGCCAAACTGTGTGAGGTCCAGCGATTGGAGGTTCCCAATCTCTCCATTTATGAGTTCCATAATGATTCGCTCCATAGCCTTACAGATCAGACTGGTCAGGCTTATTGGTCGGAAGTTCCCAGGGTCAGTTGTGGCTCCACCCTTGTGTAGCAGGGCCACTGTTGCCATGCGCCATTCTATGGGCACATATCCTGTGGAGAGGCTGAGACTGAACAGGGTATTAAGATGTGGGGTTAATTCCTTTTGGAGCTCGCATCTGACACAGCCTGGGACACCATCTGGTCCCATGGAGGCAGTGTTTTTAGCTTTAGATAGAGCCTTGTTAACCAACGTATCAGTAATAATTGGACTTACACAATCCCCTGGAATGGTAATAGGCCCTGTAGGTGGTGGTGGTGGGGGGGGGGGGGGATTTGCACTAAACCTGTCAGCCAAGATGTTGGCAATGTCAGAAGGGTCAGTGTATTTTGTTCCATTTTGTACTAGCTCAGAACAGACCTGAGGGTTGCCATTTAGGTTTCATGTTTCATGCTCTTTAGTAAGCATCCTAGGATGTTATCAGAGCACATCGATGCAGTGGTTTTGGCCTTGGAACGTGCATCAAAGACCTGTTCTCTAGTAGTGGTTGGGGGGATTGTGGTATGTGGTATTCCTTTGGACTATATATAGGGAAGTGAGGATGAAATATGAGCTGAACCTGTCAGTCAAAAGGTTGGCACTGGCCTCTGGTTCGGTGTGGGTGATGCCGTTTACAATAAGTAATGATAATTGTGTATTTCCCTTGAGATTACAGACATACCTGCAGAAAGCTGTATGTTTGTCCTATGCCTTAGAAGCTCTTTTTTTTCAAATTTAGCCTTTGAAGTATTAATTAACCCTCTTAGCTCCCTGTTTGGATTGGTCAGGGGGTTTAGTATGTTGGGCTTTGTTCCTCCTACGTTTGGCAAAGATTTTTTTTCTTTTGTTGTATATCCATTTAATATTGATATTCCACCAGGATGGCTTGTCTTTTGAGTTTGTCTTATTCTTAAATGGGCACAGTTCTATCTATACAGCTATCAAAATGGCTGTACAGGGATTCTGTAAATATCTCAGCATATGCCATGGTGTTTACTGGGTTTGGGGCTGTTTGGAATTTAGCCAAGGTGTCACTTAGTAGACAGAGATTAGCTTTGGAATAGTTTCTAAAGGTTTTTGGTTTTGCTGGGTCTCTGGATTTAATTTTTATTTCAAGCAATATTGCCTTATGGTCAGATCTGACATGCAAGGGCATTACATTGGGTGAGGAACATCACTGCCCTGTGTTTGGTAGCAGAATGGACAACCTGCTCCATGATGCTGGTATTATCAAAGATTAGGAAACGGTGGACTTGTGTATTAGAAGTGGTGAAGGATTCCCAATCTATAGGGGGTAGTAGAAATCCCCATGGAGATCGTATTGGGTTGAATGTTGAGGGACTCCAGTACATTGAGGCAGGTACTGTGGGTTTTCTGGGACATGGGGGGACCTATAGGTCACAAGGATATGGTACAAGATCCTGTTTATGTATAGTTGTACATGTATGAGTTCCAGTGAGTCATACACTTTAATTAGTCTGGATGTGAGTTTGTTTTTAATATAGTCTGAGACTCCTCCATCTTAAGCACCCTCATGTGTACTAGTTGGTGTAAAGGTGTGAAAGGCATTATAACCTTGTGCTGCCAAGGTACTGTCTGTGACTTTAAACCATGTCTCCATTACTACACAGATGTCTACACTCTCCAGGGAGAGGAAGGCTTACAAGGAGTGTAGTTTCTTGTTAAATCTTCTAGCATTCAGCAGTACCATCTTCAGATATACCTTTGTAAGTTCAGTTAAGTCGGGAGATTTATCAGTTTGGTATGGCCTAAAAAGGTACTGTGGGGGTGGAAAAGGTCTTTGACAATATCTGAAAGCCTAGAGGGGATAAGTGCAAACCATTCCTGGCAAAGCAATGTGGTCTGTCAACCATGTCCTCCCAGGTTATCAAATATTATACCCCCTTGGACTGACACCAGAAGCTAAGCCAGTTGTTAAAATCAATCATTTTCAGTTAGTAGAGTGGCATCATCCTTGGAGAAGGTAGTATGCTGCTCAGTGCTAGGCTCATACCTGCCTGAGATATATAATCAGTGAGACTGATCATGTCTTGCTTCATATAATCAAAGTAGGTACATCTCAGGTCATTAACACCCATGTGGACTATGACAGAGTCATACTGGTACCTGTGGTTCAATGAGCTAAGCGGTTATGTGACTTAATGCATCCTAGCCCCCGAAAGGTAGCTAACTATGACTTTCTCCTTACTCAGTCTGATAAGTGGGAACTTGGTGTGCCTCACTATACATTTGCCAATGACCAGAAATTTTGGCTGTGCACTGGTTTGCCTTAAGGGCTTAGCAGCAGAGGCATTGAATACAATGTTATTATGTGTAGCTGTGAGTTGTGTTTTAATGGAGTGTTTATGTGGTTTTATTTTCAACGTTAGTGTTTTTTATTGATTTTCTGTGCAGGAGGTCTTAGTGTTTTTGAAAGCTTACCTATACGTGCCTTAGCATAAGTAGTTTTATGTGTAGGGTTTTTACCCTCTGCAGTAGATGTGGTGCAAGTGCCACTGACAACCTCTATAAGATTAGTTTTGGTTGTATGAGAGAGTTTTGCCTCCAGCGTTAAAGTGTATTTACACCTCTTGCATACTTTATCTCTTTTATTAAGAATAAATAGGCTGTCAGTGTACATGAGGCAACTGCTACAATACCTCAGAATAGCCATCTAAACCAGACTGACCACAAAGAGTCAGGAAGTGCATATCCATGGCTGATGAACTACTAGGGAGGAGTGAAGGAAATTTAAATATCAAATAGGTCAGTAACACAAGGAACTTGATAAGCAAGTTATGTACAGACTAGATGCTCTAGTAGTTAAAAAAATCTGTCTAGACAGTAAGGGTATTTTAAGGGAAACACACTGTGAGAGATCACCATCTACACAGATTACAAGGGGGAACTGCGGTGCAAGATATCGGCATCTATATAGATCATTGTTAGGTGCTGCTGAGCGGAAAGCAGCAGTTCTAGCTAAAGACTGCAAAAATGTCAAAGGGTTCAGATATTTAACACAGAAACACTCAGTTAATGCAGGTGTGACAAAACAATGTCAAAACAAGTGCCAAAACAGTGGATATGGTAATGTAAGTCTTAGCTTGCACGTAGGTTATGAGCCAAGCGTTGTTCAACTACAACACTTAAATAGCAGAGGAGATTCAATAATAAAAAGACACAAAATATGCTTGTGGCCAATCAAAAACAACACCCTCTTCTCTTCTTTACACAGTCCCAGGACAGAATTAACTCAGATCCCCTCTACTCTCACTAAAGTGGAACCACAGCAGTTCTAACTAAAGACTGTAAAAAAGGTCAAAAGTGCAGATATTCTACACAGAAACATTGAATGCAGTGCAGAACAAGTGTAGAAACAGTGGATATGGTAATATATATCTTAGCTTTTGTAGAGTTTAGCAGAAACCAGCAACACTCTTCTTCTCAAGTAGCATGGTCACCAAACGTCACAAAATGCCTCAGGCACAGATATTCAAATTTTAAACAAGCTAGCTCTCTAGCAAATCAAATAAAGGCACAATAAGACTTAGGCTATCTACTCCTGCCACAAGACTATACACCAAAAACCTTCATAATGTAAAATAATTGGTTTTGAGCCCAGGTGCTTAAACCAGAACAAAGACACTTAGAATAACAGGCACAATACGTCTTCACCAGCAATTCCCAGCTCAGAAGGGTGTAAGCTACCTATCCTGCCACAAAGAGTGTAGACCATAAAACTTCCTAATGTAAGATAACTAGTTTGAGGCCCATGTACTTAAATCAGAACTAAGAAGCTTAGAATAACAGTTAAAATGCAAACAGGTTACCAACAAGCTGTAATAAATGCAGCAGATTAAATGCAACTGAACACTTTATAAGAATGCGCAGCAAAAAGCTAAGAAAAGTAGGAACAAGCAGACATACAATAAAAACAGCTGAATAAAGTGCAATTATTTTTATTATTATTATTATTATTATTATTATTATTATTATTATTATTATTGTTGTAAGTTGGAAGGTAGAAAACAGAAGACAAATTTTAAGAGATTGGGGGTGGGGCTTCATGGTTGATCTCTTAGAATGAGCTGATGAGATGAAACTGGGAGGAGTGTCCAAAGTCAGATTTATATTAGGGATGGGGAACTCAAAAGCCAAGCCCCTTAAAACTACAAAAAGAACAAAAACTAAGACAAAACAAAGTGCAATATAAGTGTAAAGATAAAAAATGGAAGTAACCTAACCTTAAATGAATAACTGCACTCAAAAATCAAATGCAGAGATCAGCAAAAGTTAGACAGAGAATGGCAAGCCACATAGCACTACAGTTAAATAAGCCACTAAATACTTGTAGTTAACTGAAGAATGCTCCTCCCACTAATTAGCTGGATTTTATTCACTGCCTGAAATTTATTTATTTACTTAACATTTGTATACTGAGAAAGTCCGACTGAGACAGAGCCCATTTTCAGCAGAGGCCGTGGAAGAAACACACCAGATGCATGTCTTTGGAACGTGAGAGGAAAGTTAAAACCAGACCACCTGGAGGAAACCCAGGCAAATGCAGGAAGGACATGCAGACTCCACACAGAAGGCACCCCAGCTGAGAATTTAACTGGAGAACCTCTTGCTGAGAGGTGACAGTGCTAACCACTGCTCTGTTGCACTGCCCAAAATAATTATTTTCTAACTGACCCTAGACAAGACCTCTTAAAACTCCAAAAAGAGCAAAAAATATAAAACAAAACAAAATGCAATTTAAGAGTAAAGATTAAGAAAGGAGGTAACCAAACTTTTGCAGAGAACAGCAAATTACACCAACCACATAGGCTGACTGGTAAATACTAGGCTGTCTAGCTACAGACTATTACAAGCCCAGCCAAAAATCAGAGGTCAGAATAAAACACTGTGTCTTGTATTTGTAAGACAAAGACATTAACCATTAAGCCTTTTTGTACTGTTAGTAAAAGCTGTATACCTGCTCCAACAAATCACTAAAAATGGAAATTTCTATCTAATACTCTCCTCGTAAAGGAAAATTGTTATCTCTATTTTAAAAAATGTAGTTCTAAAGGGTACCTTCCTACTTACACTGTATACTCTGTTTCAACAGGACCATTTGATTTCTCAAATGCATTTGTAGGTTACCTTTTTTTGATCAATTATACATTTATTCGTTTAGCTATATAGTCAGTGGTTATCTAGTTAACTAAAGCACTGTTAAGGTTATTTCTCTTCAATAAAAACTCTCAGACTGTGGAGTTACTATGTAAGTTTGAAGGGTATTGGATGATGCTTTTAACCCCCAGATTCTGCAAGCTGTGCATGGAGTGCAGGAATAGTGCAAGAGCTGCTGCTCGCAATATGGCCACCGAGAGATCCAGGAATGAACTCCCGGGACGTGCACGAGCGCTCCTACACTATTCCTGCACGGACACCACTGCTATATACTAATTACCTCATTTGCTGGTGAAAACCATACAAATGAGGTGAATTAGTGATCCAGAAAGCAGCAGGTATCTGTGCAGTGTAACCTGCAGAAATGTATTTAGTTACTAACTGAATACATTTATGCAACTTACAAAACGGAGGCATGACAGCTCTAAAACAGCATGTATTCAATGTAGTAGGCATGCTAATGGTCAAATATATGGCCACTGGCATGAGAAATAGTTGCAAAATTAAACAAATCATTATTTTTGGGGGCCGATTTTGGCCGTTTAAACGTAGGGCAGTGGGACGCAAATGGGATTGGCCCAAAAATAAGAAAAAAAGTTGGAAATAAGCTTTTAAACCCAAACCAGCATTTTGCCATAATTGTCAATGGTATGCATAAGACAACAATACCAGGGAATAGTGGTTGCTAAGGGGGAAGGCTGAGTGTGAGTGAGGTAACTATGAATTAGCATTCTGTTTTATGCAAATGAGGGGATTGATACTGAATCACAGATTTCCTCTCAGTGTTAGCTTGCACCCAACCGTGTAGGTGCAGCAACACCATTGTATAGATATAACAGGTGGGCGACCTCATAAGGGGGAGTGTCGTGCATGCTGTAAGCTTATTGGAGCTCTGTGACCTGTGTTTGCCACAAACCGGGTTTTAAACAAAAAAAAAAAACAAACAAAAAAAAAAAAAAAAACAGGAAATCACAGCTCTGTTCACATCTGAACACTGGGTATGTGCGCCACACCTTGGGGCTTAAAGAGGAAGGCAATGGGAAGGGAAAACAGCAGTAGCAAGGCAATGAAGGAGAACTAGCAAAGCTGGCAGGTGAAATGTATCAGAATCAGAAAATTACACAGGCAGCAGCCCAGCCCAGCACATTACTATAAACTATGCAAACACCTTCCAGTCTGTTTTTTTCCACAAACTCTACACCACCGGCATACACAGATGGGGGAAATGTTACCTGACAAAACTAACAAAATGTTAGAGACTACTGTTGCTCTCATGCATCAATATGTGCAAGAGGCTGAGGGTGGTAAGAATGTGAATGCTGACAACCAACCCACAGAGAGGAGAAAGAGAAGAGTGTACAGACCCAGGGTAATCTACCAGGGGCTACATGAGCTGGAGATAGTGGAGTGCTATAGGGTGGACAGGGACCTCCTACAGCAAATTGTTGAGCTGTGCCGGCCACACCTCACAGACAGAACCAACAGAGGGAAACCCATCCCAGTGGATACCAAGGTATGTGTAGGCTTAAGAATACCAGTCACAGGTACCTCCCAAAGGGCAACTGTGGATATCATGGGGATCTCACAGGCATCAGTATCCAGGGTATTCCACCAGTTCCTGGATGCCATGTCAGCACATGCCAGTGAGAACATATATTTCCTCAACACCCATGAGGTGTTGACCAGCAATACGCGTCTCTTCCACCAAATAGCAGAATACCCATAGGTAGTGGGTGCTATAGACTGGATGCACATACACATCAAAGCACCACCCGGTGAGCAGGGTAGAGTATACATAAACCACAAGAGCTTCCCCTCCATCAACTGCCAGGTCATATGCGATGCCCAGGGCATTATCTTGAATGTGTGTGCTGGCAGCCATGGAAGATATCATGACTGCCACATCTGGCATATGACACAGCTGTACCAATCATTTGCCAGTGGGAAGCCACATATCTTTGAATTTATTACTGCTGAATACCTGAGTTGTTTTGCTTCTGCTACATACCTACAATCAACTGCATTACTAGCTGAGTTAAGTACAAACTTGCAGTGTTAAAGATTGTACTGCATTTCATTTTTCTGTCTATTTAATTGTTTCATTGAATATTGTGTCTGTGTCGCTCTGTAGTTATTTATTTTTCTATTTAATTGTTTCATACAATACTGTAGTCTCTCTCTATCTCTGTAATTAGTAGGGGCTATTGTGTTTCACTTCATTGACATTCAGTGTTAAACTCTTAGCCTAGAGGGTTTCTCTGTATTTATAAGTGAGTCACATATCATTGACTTTATTGCTGCTGAATACCTGAGTTGTTTGGCTTCTGCTACATACTTACAATCAACTGCATTACTAGCTGAGCTAAGTACAAACTTGCAGTGTTAAAAATTGTACTGCATTTTATTTTTCTGTCTATTTAATTGTTTCATTGAATATTGTGTCTGTGTCTCTCTGTAGTTGTTTATTTTTCTATTTAATTGTTTCATAGAATAATGTGGTCTCTCTCTGTCTCTGCAATTAGTGGGGGCTATTGTGTTTCACTTCATTGATATTCAGTGTTAAACTCTTAGCCTAGAGAGTTTCTCTGAATTTATAAGTGAGTCACATATCTTTGAATTTATTACTGCTGAACACCTGAATTGTTTGGCTTCTGCTACATACCTACAATCAACTGCATTACTAGCTGACATAAGTACAAACTTGCAGTGTTAAAGATTGTACTGCATTTCATTTTTCTGTCTATTTGTTTCATTGAATATTATGTCTGTGTCTCTCTGTAGTTATTTATTTTTCTATTTAATTGTTTCATAGAATACTGTGGTATTTCTCTGTCTCTGCAATTAGTGGGGGCTATTGTGTTTCACTTCATTTATATTCAGTGTTAAACTCTTAGCCTAGAGGGTTACTCTGTATTTATAAGTGAGTCACATGTCTTTGAATTTATTATTGCTGAATACCTGAGTTGTTTGGCTTCAGCTACATACCACCAATCAATGCATTAGTAGCTGAGTTAAGTGCAGACTTGCAGTGTTAAAGATTGCACTGCATTTAATTTTTCTGTCTATTTAATTGTTTCATTGAATAGTGTGTCTGTCTCTCTCTGTAGTTATTCATTTTTCTATTTAATTGTTTCATAGAATACTGTGGTCTCTCTCTTTCTCTCCAATTAATTTCCCACCCGCCCTGCCTGTTCTTATTTTGGTATTAATCTTGGTGGCTTTGGAAATGCCCGCCCCTCCTGTAAATTTGTATTTGAACACTCCTCCTCAGTCTATCTTATTTGCTCACTCAATTGAGTACAGTGAGATCATATTTTGACTTCAAACACTCCTACTAGTCCCATCTGTTCAGCTCTATCCCAGCTCTGTTCTAGTCTAGGGTCACTAGCTCACTCTACCTAATACAGAGAGAATATTTGTGAAAGGCAAGCCACTTAGTTCTTTAATTTTTAGATTATCTTCTCATATCTCCTTTCTCCCTTTCCACTTTCCAAAAAAAATTCTAAGCTTGTTTCCTACCTTTCCTGTAACTAGTCTAGTCTAGATACAGATTTGCTGTATCCAGGACTGTAAGCTTCTGAGCCCCAAGGTCTTTATGTGTTGGTGGGAAGTCTTCCAGCTTATCAGTGGGAATGGTAAGCACTAGGTAGCTTATCTACCACAAGAGTAGTTTCTGGCCCAGAAATTGTAGTTTATTGGCCGTTTGGGCAGTTTTTCCATTTCTTTCAACTTGCTGGTTTAAAAGCCTGTATTTGCACTTGATTCCCACCTTTCCTGTTACTAGTCTAGACCAGATATAGATTTCTTGTATCCAGGACTGTTTGTAAGCTTCTGAGCCCCCCAAGCCTTTCTGTGTTGGAGGGAAGCCTTCTAGCTTATCAGTGGGAGTGGTAAGCACTAGGTAGCCTATCTACCACAGGAGTGGTTTCTGGCCCAGAAATTGCAGTTTATTGGACATTTGGGCAGTTTTTCCATCTCTTTCAACTTGCTGGTTTAAAAGCCTGCATTTGCACTTGTTTCTCACCTTTCCTGTAACTAGTCTAGACCAGATACAGATTTGTTGTATCCAGGACTGTTTGTAAGCTTCTGAGCCCACTAAGCCTTTCTGTGTTGGAGGGAAGCAGTCTAGCTTATCACTGGGAGTGATAAGCACTAGGTAGCCTATCTACCACAAGATTCAGGTACAGATTCTTAGTTTTAGCACTTGAATTTGCTTATTTGTGCTCAGCACTTGTTCAGAACTTGTTGTTAGCACTAAATAAGCTACAAATTACTGCAGCACTCAACCTTCCTCTTTACCTAGAGGAAAACAGTTTATGTACTTACTTTCCTCACTTGCTTAGAGAAAAACAGCTCTTATACTCACTTTCCTCACTTGTCTAGAGGAAAGTAGCTTTTTATTCAGGCATGTCCAAGGGTCAGCTCCCAGTTTTTGCTCCTGTCTATCTGATGAATCTGGGCATCTTGGGGCAATGTAGCAATTGCCACATGTACACCGACAACCCTCTCCACCTACCACTGAACACCACAACCTGTGAGAGATGCACTTATCTAGCCAAACTGGTGGTAAAGCTCTCTCCAA
Source organism: Protopterus annectens (assembly GCF_019279795.1). Taxonomy (NCBI): domain Eukaryota; kingdom Metazoa; phylum Chordata; order Ceratodontiformes; family Protopteridae; genus Protopterus; species Protopterus annectens. Next base: position 602,251,590 of record NC_056733.1, read on the forward strand.
CAAAGACTGAACTTGACAATCAAGAGGAGAAGGTAAACACTTGCACCACACTCATCACATAGTCCCACTAAACCTACACCAGCAAAATCCACACATAGAAACACAAAAACATTTGTGGAGGCTCTCAATAATAATCTGCTCAAGCACAAGAGACCTCCAAAGCAGAAACACAAGCAACCTCCACCCCCCAACACAACCCAAATAAAAAATAGCCCACAGACTCAGTGTGCTACTCAACTACAGTCCATAAGGCAAAACAACATACTCAACACGCTAGTCATAGGTGACTCTATAGTCAGGCACACTGATGTCCCACTCACCAGGCTAAAAAGGAGAAGGTTACTGTCAGCTGCCTGTCAGGTGTCAGGATCTGCCACATAATCCACACTCTCAGGTCACTCCACAACAAGGACAAATATGACTCTGTCATTGTCCATGTTGGTGTGAATGACCTGAGACATGCCTCCCTGGACTACATGAAGCATGACATGGAAGAGCTCTCCGATCTTGTAGCCCAGGCAGGTATGACACTAGCCCTGAGTAGCATCCTGCCATTGCCCAGAATGATACAGTAGTACAAGGACAAAATGACTGACTTCAACAATTGGATAAGCTTCTGGTGTCATTCTAAGGGGATCTAGTATCTGTCTGCCTGGGACGACATGGTCGACAGACCACAATGCTTTGCCAGAGATGGCCTGCACCTGTCACCCCTGGGATTCCGGATACTGGCTAAGGCTCTTGCTGCCCCAATAGTGCCTTTTTAGGCAAGGTTCAAATGACAAATTCACCACCGTAGCATGAACAGGCAAGCAGAAACTGAGGGTAATGCTACTATTGCTAGAAGTCTAAACCTCAAAATGCACTCCCTCGAGGCACTCCTTAAAATGGAGAACATTGATATCTATGCAGTGACTGAGACCTGGTTCAAGACTCCAGAGAGCACCCCTGCAGTACCAGGCTATAACTCATGCCACACCTTTCGGCCATCTAACCTGGACCGGAACACTAAAGGTGGAGGTGTGTGCATATTCATTAAGGATATCCACACCTCCAGGCTAGTTGCTCAGCATAATGCATCAGAGATTATCCAAGTGCAACTAACTCTGGGCAAAACTGCAATCCAAATTGTAGCTTGTTACAGATCCCCCACCATGCCCCAGGATTCCCACTCCTCTTTTCTTGATACACTGGAAAATATTAGGGTTCAACCAAACACCCTAATGATGGGAAATTTCAACTACCCCACCATTAACTGGGAAAACTACTCATGTACCAACTCCTTCACTCAACACTTTCTGGAATTCATAAATACCAATGCCCTGGATCAACTTATCCACACCCCCACAAGGGACAACAATATCCTAGAGCTAGTCATTACCAACATGAGTGACCAGTGTTCCACACCTGAAGTCAACTTCTTGTTGGTCAAATCCGACCATAAGCTAATCATCCTAGATATCCACATCCCGCCCCACCCCCACCCCCATTAAGGAAATCATGGTAAAAAATTTCTCCAAAGCCAGCTTCATACTTCTTAAGACAGAAGTGGCAAACTTCATATCACCCATGCAGATGGACAGTACAATTACGACTGCTGAATCCTACACAGATGCACTCTATAGGCACTTACACAAGTGCATGGATCGTGCTATCCCAAACAGAACCAAGACGCTATCCTCCAAAAAAAGGAAGCCAGTCTGGTGGTCCCCTGCCATAAAGAAACACTACAACAGAAGGAAGAAACTATTGCAAAAGAGAGTAAAATCCCATGAGTGGAGGAGTTCCCTTGTCAGCCTCAGTAAGAAGATGAGAACCCTTATAAAATCCTCCAAAGCTGGCTATGAATACACAATTGTCACTGATTCTAGGGGCAACCACAAAGCATTCTATAGTAATGTCAAGAATCTCAATGGCAACACCCAGATCTGCTCTGAGTTACAACACAACGGCATGAAAATTACAGAACCAACTGATATTGCCAATGTCCTGGCACATAGGTTCAGTGCTAACTTTACCCCACTCTCACCCCCTAAAGGGCCCATATCTATAAAGGAAGAATGCAGAATCCCTGTAATCACAACTATGCAGGCAAATGCTGCACTCTTTAAAGCCAAAAACACAGCATCCATGGGACCAGACAACATCCCAGGCTGCGTTTTACATGACCTTCAGAATGAACTGGCTCCCCACCTAAGCACCATGTTCAATCATAGTCTCACATCAGGCTTTGTGCCATTGAATGGTGCACAGCAACAGTTATCCCACTCCACAAAGGGGGAGCCACCACTGATCCTGGGAACTATCACCCTATTAGCCTGACGAGCCTGGTCTGTAAGGCCATTGAACGTATCATCATGGAACTCATAAACAAAGAAATTGGTAACCTCCAAACTCTGGTCCCCACCCAGTTTGGGTTTGCAAAAGACAGATCATGCCTCCTGAACCTGATCAACTTCTTTGAGGCAGTCACCAAAGCTATAGACAAGAGTAAGGTGGTTCCCACAGCCTTTCTTGACCTCACCAAGGCTTTCAACACCATCCCCCATTCTGGAATTATAGCTAAACTCACTAAACTAGGTATAAATCCCTACATCACAAGATGGGTTACCAATTGGCTCACTGACAGAACTCACACTGTAAAAGTTGTAGACTCCAAATCTGACTTCAAACCAGTGACAAGTGGAGTACCACAGGGTTCAGTCCTGGGACCTCTCCTGTTTGGTATCTACTTCTCTGAAATACAGGCTAACACAGAAGGCCTTTGGCTAATGAGGTTCGCAGATGACTGCAAACTAGGAGCCATAGCTGAGTCCCCAAATGATGTGGACATCCTACAGAAGGGCCTCACTGAGACAGATGCCTGGTGTCAGAGCCATGGCCTCAAGCTCAATGCCAAAAAGTGCATTGTCATCCCCTTTGGTAAAAGTTCTGTACCCATGAACTACCACATAGGCGGCAGTCTATTTAATGCCGAATGTCTGATAAGAGACCTGGGGACCCAGGTGGACAGTAGTCTCTCCTTTGATAATCACATCACCACAGTAGTCAGGAAACCCTTCTACATGGCACACCTCATCATAAAAGGGTTTTCATCTAGGAAAAAAAGAGGTCATTGTTCCCCTCTACTCGACACTCATTAGACCCATTATAGAGTACAATGCCCCTTTTAGAATGTACCTCACAAGACATCTACAGCAGCTAGAAAGGCCACAGAAGTAGCTCACAAAGAGGATTACTGGCCTCAAACAGATGCCCTACACTGACCATCTCAAAGTACTCCAGCTTTACTCCATAGCATATTGCCTAATCCGAGGTGATCTATGCCTAACATATATAGCTATGTCAAACCCAGAGCTGTTGGACATGCTACACCTAAAGAAATCCCAATCCCTCTGAGCTACATGCTCTAGGGACCTAAACCTTGTCACCACAATAAACAGGACATGCTGGAGGGATAGATTCTTGTCCCAGAGCCTTCCCATACTCTGGAAGAAGCTACCCATCTATGTCAAGCAAATTTCCTCATTAGCACTCTTCAAGAAAAATCTTGATAAGTGGATGGGAAATAGGAAATACACCCTGGGGATCACTTTGGTGGTTCTGCTCAACAGGGGCACAGGAAAATAACTTTCTTGGGTGGCGTAAGCCAGGGAACCCTGTTGACTAGACTTACTTAGGCCCTTGGGCCAATAGCCTAGTACCTACCTATGAACCTATGAAGATCCCATATGGCCAACTAGTGGAGGATGCTGGCTATGCACTGGAGCCATAGCTGATGACACCCCTCAGAAATGCACACACACCTGAACAAGAAGTCCATAATGAGGCAAATGCACAAACCAGAGTAATAATAGAACATATATTCGGGATGCTCAAGTCACAGTTCCACTGCCTGGACATATCCGGTGGAGCCTTGCAGTACTCACTACATGTAGACAAATGTTCATAGTATGTGCCATGCTGCACAATATGATCCTGTGGAAGCAGCTACAGCAGGAACAGCACAGGGCAAGGCCACACAGCCCCCCACCCTTGCCAAGGCCAGCACAGGCACAGAGGGACTCAGAGGAGGAACTACATGAGCCTGCCCATGTAGGCAGAAGGAGGTGTGCCCAGTATGCCCAGGCCTTGGCAAAGAGACAACGCATAGCACATACACTTACACCGTAGGGACTCAGGGAATGACACCTCTCTCTGACTCACACATACAATAAAAGTGATACCAAACATGACAGTACCTGTGCTTTACCATGTATAGGGAGTGTATTATGTGTATCCAACATAGTCAGCCCTCCAGCACTGTCCTCAATACTGGCACAGCCATAAGGTAAGTCAGTCTTCATATAAATTGCTGAATGGAGTATTATGTTCTGATAGGTGTATCTATGGTATGGACGTGAACTTGCAAGGGAATTAGGTGGCTGAATGGGATGGCAGCAGATAGTGGACACCTATATGGGCAGCATGAAATCCATAACAAATACTGCTGTCAACATACTAGGCAGTAATAGACAAGGTGACAAATCCCACTGCAGTACATGTGGTGACCCAAATGTGTGTCCATGGGACACACACATGCATGTCAGTGAGGCTCACATACCCACCACCAGCCTCACCCAGCAGGACAGGTGTAGATGACCATAAAGAAAGGCTGGGCTAAGGCCTCCAATTGATGGCAATGGTTAACAGCCCCCCTCCAGACCTACACAGACAGACTACAACAGGTTTTGCAGTTGTATGTCAGTTCTGAAGGGTAAGAAGCCTGAAACTGAAATGTAGGTCAATAAAACCTAAGATCTGTACTCTAATGATATGCTTCCAGTTTGCATGATAGGTCAGAATACAAAATGAAATGGAAGCCAACAGAGTACCTGAAATACCAGTACAGTCATAGCAAATGTTTAAATTCATCAGGTGTGCCCCCCCCTACACTCCTATGTAGAAATGCAGTAACATGTAAGTGTGAGGTGTAATAACAGGGGAGCACAGATTACCCGAGCTGGCCCAATCTACAGGATAGATTTTTACATGTGTACAATATGCAGGGGTCCATGTGTTAGGTTGTCACGTGTTCAATATTGTGTGGAACTGGTCAGCATGTAGGCATGGAGGGTTGTGTCCCAGTGGCCTATGGGCAGTACTGTGGATGACAGAGCTTGACACCCCAGGGGAATCCACTGGCTCACAGCCTGGTAATTGACACCCCAGGGGAATCCACTGGCTTAGAGCCTCGGAATATAGGAGTGACAGAATGCACTAACCTACTACAGATGGCATGCGTCACTACCAAATGGCCTACAGTCCTCTGTCAAAGCCCTGTGCCTCACCCGTAGTACCAATGTATTGTATCTCATGGGGGTCCCAACTAACAAACTAACACAGTCAACAGAACACAAATGCAAGGCCAAGTTGACAAATCCCAGTAGCATGCCCCCCCCCCCCATGTCCTACTGCATGAGCTGTGGCTCAATCCATAAATACCGCTGGGATGAAGGGCCAACTATAGGGATACTTCCCAGATATCGCTCGCATAATGTTAGGACAAGGATAGAATAACAGAGTGGGGGGGTGTAGACACATGGATGTTATGGAGTGTATGAAGTCTGAAACTCTGATGTGTGCCCATACTACCCCTGCCTACAAACCCAGTAATGGGTGGCTACAAACTTGCTTGAAAACCACAATGTGAAGGGGAACTGACCAGATATATGAGCTCTGCCTCTGGATAACCTGGGTGAATCTGTACAGCTGAGAGGTATGGTCCACATGGACCTCTGTTCCTCCAGTTAATTTGTGTTAGGACAGACAGAAGGGTGTGAATGCATCAACTATGTGAGCTTATCTAGTCCAGTATTTCTGATATATCCCCATTTTCATGGCTTTAAACATCTCCTTTATCAGGCTTGTTCCACATTTCTTGCACTAAGGCGCTCTGTATATACCTCCTCTCTGACCAGATTGTTTCAGTCTTTCCATGTTTATTGCTCATATTTCTTTTGTATTCCACAGGATAATTACTGTGATTTGTGTGGTACTTCACTATGATGATTTTATGATGTCTGTCAGTAACTGATGGGGTGCATATCAGTTTCAGAAGAGGCTTCGTTCACATGTATGTTGACACAACCCATGTCACTGTAGCAACATTCTGCATTTATAACTGCAATACATACATTACATTCCCTTGAACTAAGAGGTTGAGAGTTATGATGATGTGGTATTACTCCACTACATGTCATGGGCATATGTTACATATACATAGATATATATATCTATCTATATATATATATATATATATATATATATATATATATATATATATATATATATATATATATATATATATATATATATATATATATATATATGTATATATATATATATATATATACACACACACACACACACACACACACACACACACACACACACATATATATATATATATATATATATATATATATATATATATATATATATATATATACATATATTGTCAGAAAAGTAAAAGTAAAATTTTATTGAGCCCTTTCGTCAATTTTTAACTTTGACTTCTTCAGAATAAAATCAAGTTACACACTGAGTCTTATATAACTAGTGCAATAAATCAATTAAAAAGACTATAAAAAGCACATCCACTTTTTAAAGGCACAGGCTCCCTTAATGCGTTTTACTAGCAAGTCATGTAAATTTTGACCATAGATGTTATATCTCTTTGCAACTATATTTTCATAGCCAAGAACAAATAAAATCAATAACATTCTTGTCATGGTTGTAAAAGATGAAATATTTAAATGCAGAAGTCTGCTTTTAATTTCAAAAAAGCTGCTAAGTGAAACCATATCATTGAGCCCTGGGCTAGTGGTGGCATTGACCCTCAATTGCCATAATAGTTCTTTATACTCCAGTAAATGATCAATAGTTTTGTCTGTGATGATCTGTTCAAGAACTATAAACTTGAAATAGTGACCCGTGTGAAGGTTGATATGTTTGGCTAATGCATTTGTAATATTAAATTTATCTATATCATAAATATGTTGATAAATGCGGGTTCTAAAAGCATTTTTGTTTTTCCGATATAGAAGCACATACAGGTCTGACAAATGCTGGCATAAATGACTTTTTTGCTGCCACAATTATATTTCTGAAATAATCTATCCCATCCATAACCTTTGAGTAAAACCCTGTCTCCCTCTAATATATGCTTACACAGCATGCACTCCCCACATTTAGTCATTTTTCTCAGTCTACCGGTGGTACTACTACATGGATTTCTTTCAGTGATATTCTTGATGCTGGTGTCCTTTCTGTAAACTACTATGGGGGCTTCACCAACCTTCTGACCTATGCTTTCATCACTGTTGAGGATGAACCAGTTTTTGAAAACAATGTCCCGAATCAGTGGGAACTGTGGGGTGTATGTGAGGATGAGCCCATTGTGAAAATGATCAGTATGGTTGTTACTGTTCTCCAATGGTGCACACAATCTGATAATATCCATTCCTAGTAAGGGATAGAAATGTCCGTCTAATCTCTTTTTAGTAACTTCTTCCAACAAAGGTGTAACAAATTCTTTCGGATATCCTCTTCTTAAAAGCATACTCAATAAAACATCCCTTTCCTTCTGGAAATCTTCTATCCTGTTATCCATGCAGGCTAGTCTCAGCCCCTGGTCTTTGACTAAGGATCTGTTTTGATGCACAGGGTTCCCACTCTCAAAATGGAGAAGGGAGTTCGAGTATGTAGGTTTGCGATAGATAGTGGAGAAAAATAAGCTATTGATGTAGTCTTTGCTAATTCTGATATCTAAATAACTAATGGAGTCAGAATTAATTTCCATGGAGAATTTCAGGAATGTAGTGCTTGAATTGAGGAACCATAAGAATTCATGCAACTGGTCATGGTCTCCATCCCAGAAAATGAGGATGTATATATATATATATATATATATATATATATATATATATCTAGAGAGAGAGAGAGAGACAAATATATACCTATATATATATATATATATATATATATATATATATATATATATATATATATATATGTGTGTATGTGTGTGTGAGTGTGTGTGTGTGTGTGTGTGTGTGTGTGTGTGTGTGTGTGTGTGTGTGTGTGTGTGTGTGTGTGTAAGCGTGTGTGTGTATGAATTTGTATATATATATATACATATATATATATATATATATATATATATATATATATGTAATACACATATGTATAAACATATATCTATATCTTTTTATGTGTAAACAAGAGTGTTGTATATACCTTCTCAGATGTATCCCACCATATTAATCTGATATGTGTATATTTACATATAAGAACATGACTGATTCAACACTATTTTCACTTAAAAGAACTAAACAATTGTAGTAGTCAAAGCAGTTGTTCACTACTATTCAGTAACTATACTAAATGATATATTTGAAAAAAACAACAGACATTTCACAGCTCAGATGGCTTAGTGGTTAAGTGCTGTGACTATAGTCTGGAGGGTCCTGGGTTAAAGACCTGTAAGGGGTGTTTATTTTGTTGCTAGGCAGAACAAGAACTGTTGGATACAGAGTGGTTAAGGCAGTTTTGAGCAGCTATAAGTGGGTTTGCATGGGTTTGTGTGACAGTAAGTGGTGCTAACATACAGTTAAATGAATAAACACTTACACCATGTAGACTTTGCTTACCAGTGTACAAATCTGCTTAGCACTTACATTTAAGCAATGCGTATACCTGCTAAGCATAGCTCAGTCTGGTAACCAGTGATAACATTCCAGTCTGATAAAATAGCACGGTAATGACATCTTTAATAAGTGTATTTAATTCCATGTACATAACATGCTTCTATGTGCTGTCATTACACTAGCAAGGGGTGTGAGTATACTGTATGGGACACCTGAGTATACATGGGTAGTACCACAATCTTTTCTCTTTGTATGTGTTTCATACTTGGATAGTATCCCTGGTTATATCCAGTCACACTTGCATGTATTGTATCCTTACATTACTACTTTTAACAGTGCTTTTCCAGGTAAGAGTAGATTGCAGATTGTAGTACTGGAACAATACACCCCTTGCCTGCAAAGCTGGACGCTGAGTACTGACTATCCTGTTATTTGTGTTTGACCTGTGTTTTTATGCATCTCCTATTGTATATTGATCTGATATGTTGATATTAACATTAGACTACTATGTTTTAAGGACATGTCATTGAGGACTGCTGTCATGTAGTAATGGCAAACCTATCAGTTTCAGATGTCTGTCTGTCACAACATTCATCCTAATGCATAACCTGTTGGCTAGTTACTTTCTGTCTGTCCTCTGTACAGATGTGCTGATGTCAGGTATTCATCTTGGCTGCTGACAGGCAATCTCAGATTAACTGATGCTTACATGTTTGCCCAACTGTCTTATGAATGCCACAGCTAGGAAACCCCACTTTGTATGCACCACATGCCATGGATACCTCAACCAGACTACCACAGTCAACAGAAAATGTTTGGGTACAGGTTCCTAAACCAGACACTGGCCATGTTATGCAATATATGTTGCATGCATGTCAGTTGGACCACCTCACTGGCCCTCTTCAAGAGAAAACCAGATGAGTGGATGTTAAATTTAACTGTCACCCTGGGGATCGCTCAAGTGGCATCAGTTGATAAATGGCCTGCTGATAAATGTCAGGTGGCATGATACCAGTGTACTCACATGCCCTACTCTTCTCATCTCTCCATGGACATTAGCCTGGTACATACCTAGGAACACCTGCACCTATGGACCTCAGTACTGACAAATTTGTGTGTGCATTATTGAGTATAACAGTGTCTGTGTGCTTGTAAACTTGTAGTTTAAAATCCTCTGAGGGCCTTCTCACCCACTACACCCCTCATTGCTATACTTAGAAAGGGCTGCTTCTGTAACTCACATTAAATGTAGTTTGCGATGCTCTTCCCCCTTTGGCTACCTGGACCTTGCAGTACCAGAATAACAATGTTCTACAAATGGGTAGATAGCCGTGGGTTACCACCTGAGTCCTTTCCTTGCAAATGTATGTGTGTGTGTGTGTGTGTATGTGTGTGCAGTTGTGAGTGTGCATATTTGTAGGAGGCAGCATTCTGAGGCCACATTCTCCAAATACATGAAAACTTGCCACACATTATAAGGGATGGTGATGTTGCTGACATTAGGAGAGCCATGACAAACCCTCACCTTACTATCCCTGTGGCATGTGCAATAAATGCATATCCCTGTAGTAGCACTGATTAGATAGACAAGGGTTTGCATTGCAGTCCTGGTCAATGTGTGATTGTGAGTATGTCAGAGCATTATCATGGGTTTCAGTGAGTACAATATATAATGTGGAGTGTGGGTGCTGGGTATACCATCTTTACACCATAGTACCCCCAGTACATGTCCCAATGTCCACTGTATGAGGACCGCTGTCACCATCAACCATACAGGTAATCGATTACACTATCCAGCCCAATGATGCATGTGCTGTGTGCAAAAACTCTGTAACAGTATGGACTCACTGACAAGGTAGTTAGCACTGCTAAACCCAGGCCTGTCAAATGTGTCTATGACTGTATGTGTTGGTCAATGTGTATATGACAGTATGTCATACTATGTATTGTTCATTAACACCCAGTACATCCCCCATTACCATACTGTACAAGGCCTGGTGATGTTCTTCACTTAACAGGAAACTCGGGACACACCTCACCCTAAAAGCTTTGTGGTGTGTGCAATTAAGGCCAAACACATTAGTAGCAATAAGTACCTAGGTAGGGGTCTACTCTCAGTGTTGCCAAGTAAGTGTGTGTGTATGTGAAGGGATCTGCTTCAGTTTGCAGAAAGTATATGTCCAAGGAGATCATTTGTCTGAGAACTAACTGGCAAAAGGTAACATTTCAAAGCAATCATCTTGTGCAAATTCATTCCATCAAAATTAGTAGTGGATGTGCAAATGCCCTCGTCCCCACTGTACAGCTGTACAATGATACTGGAGTTGGTATATATAGTTTGTTGTGGTTGTTGAGGTCACAACCACCCACATTTTGGTTATTGTTGTGCGTATGCCCCCGCTTAGTGTGATGTTATACTGTACACTTTAGGTTAACAGGTTAAGTAGTTGTTAATCACACTGTGTGTGGTTCTATGCCACCCACACCCTCCAAAGTGGGGGGCTGTGCCACCCACACTAGCACACCTATGTTTACCAACTTTAGGATTGCACTACATTGGGGAAGAGGTTATATACCCTGCCAGTACCATTGTCAATGACATTAAACTGGCAGACTGATTATTTACTGATGTGATGTTTTGGCAATTTGGTCTTGGTGGAATTACATAGACCAAAATGAGTTCACTGCAAAATGAAGTATATCCATGTGAACAGTATTCTTTGTGTATTGCATCAACACCAAAGCCTCTGTGTGTGTTATTCACAAACATTTGGTGTGTGCCACCCAGTATACTTACCATTGCCCACTGTAGAAGAGCTGCTATCAGACACCATGCACTCATCTGTATACCCCCTACTCAGACCTATCATCCATGTGGCACATGCAGTAATTATTATACAGACCTGTTACTTGTGTTCAGCTGTACCCGGGATATGACACAGTCAATGTGTCACCACAGTGCCACAACCCTTGTAGGAAAGGACAGCAGACCAACATCCTGATGACACATAGACACCTAGAACACAAACGGAATACATTATGGAGACCACAATCAGTCCGTGTTAATGACAGCTATAATGCATCACGGCTGGGCAGCTACACATCCTGACATGTAAGCATTAATCATTCCAGCTGACAACATGTTAAACAGCATTACATTGCTAAACCTTACAACATACACCCTGTGCATCAGAACCATATTAACATGTCCCTGCATTAATGGTATGGATGACAGGGATGTGGCACAGGTATAATCATAGGCACAGGGTGTGTTGTGAGTTTGCCAAAGGCCTAGGCTGAGCCATTTTGTTGACATCATGCGTGTGGGTTAGGGGATTCTTTATTAAATGGGCTGTGCAGACATGGTGTGTGTAGGTATGGAGGTGCCCTAGCTGTGTTGGTGATATGTGTCTGTATGTATGCACACATTTCTGCCATGTGGCTGCTCTATTCAGGAGTTTGTTGGACAGCTGCAGACCATACATGGCAGGATGTACAGTTCACCGTGTTCAGCCACAGACATGGGAACGGTGCCTGTCAGGGGTTGCACGGGCACTACCAGGCAGAAGCCCAGATATGGTACTCTCCCCTGCTGATGACAATTGTCCACTGGATCTATGTCCCTGTTGGGACCGGCCAGGACCATGTGCATGTGGCTTGCTGCATTGTGGTGTGGACAGCACCCCCCCCCTGTAGTGCTGGTACTGTCACTACAGGAGCAGCCCTGAGTTTTTGCACATCTACTTAGACCTCCACCTGTTGATGTTGCTGACCTACATCCATGTGGCCGACACCCTACTCCCATCACATGCTCTACCACAGACACCACACAGTTGAGGATTCCCACCATCTTACCCAACCATCTATCCATGACCTCTACAAAATAACAGTGGGAACCTGCAACATCACGGATGTAGTCACATACAGCAGGAGGAGTAGCCCTCTGGAGCCTCAGACTATCTCTGGTGTAACGTTCCATACATGGCTGTGCCTCCATGATGGCCCAAAACATGCATCTGGTGACACCTGCTGTGGCACTTCTGCCAGGGGCATGATGGCCAGCAGACCTCCTACGAGCACCCCTGTACATCTGCCTCTGTGGTACCTTGCCAGTCATCCAGCTATGGCTGCTGTGTACAGACACACTTGCCATAGTCACCACATTTTCCTGTCCCATGCCACCATCCACCAACTGTCCCTCATCTATGGCCACTGGTGATGAGATATGTATGGGCATTGCGACTGTATGTGGGGATGGGGTGGATAAAAATGAGATGTCAACCAATGGCACAGATTCAGCTCCTGACAACCCTGTCTGTGCCTCACTATACCTATCTTCATTGTCAGAGGCTGTATGGACACTAACACCAGTTTATCTGCAGGAGGGACCCTGACCCACCTCGCCACTTGTGAGGGGCAGACAATAAATGTGTATTAAGACATGTACATTATGGTTTACTTCTACACACACACACACACACACACACACACACACACACACACACACACACACACACACACACACACACACTTACAGGTAAGGCGGCACAAAGATATTACACAGACCTCTCATTATCCAACAGTCAACATGCATGACATATGGCACTCAACAACATGCACTGCAGCCATACTCAATCCTTGTTACCAACATTATACATCTCTGTGATGCATGAGTTGTGTTAGTAGGTGATGCCCCTTCCCCTGGAATACACTGCACCCATGTACACAGTATTGCTGTGAAGTGTACACACCATTGCTGAATGTGTATATGTGTGGCAGCTATGTTTTCTCTGTTGCTCACAGCCCCTATGTGTTTGTCTGACACATACCTGGGATGATATGAGGACTGATGTCAGTAATTAATGCCTGTCCTTTGATTTGCAGATCTCATCATCAGCAGTGCATGTATGTGCAATAACATCCGGTTACACTGACAACATTCAAAGCTTAATCTGGATATGAGGAGTGTACATACCCTTGTTAACATGCCAGCCTCTTCTATGATATGGAATGGGTCCACAGTAATGCATTTGTTAACATTACACACACCTGATATGTGACATATGACCTGTGCAATCCAATGCAGTATCAAAAAATGTGTTAGTCATGCAGATGCTGAATGAGATGCATACAATATGTGGTTTGCATAAGTGTGCACACCCTTAACACAATGGTTCATTGAAGCACCTGTTAAGTGAACTACAGCAGTCACTATTCCTGGAAGGGGTACACTAGCATGGTCCATCTTCACTTGCCATTATTTGGGCACTCTGCCCTACAAATAATCCCCATCTCTGCCAGATTGCAAGGTTAGCTCATGTGCACAGCCCTTGGAGGTCACACAGTGGCTTCACTATTGCTGTACAGTCAGGGTTATGTCTGGCACAATTCATAACCTTCATTCAGATACAGCCATTCTTAGCAAGCTTTGAATGCATGCTTCAGTTCACTGTTGTGTTTCAAGCTGATACCCCTCCCCATCCTCAGACTTATTGCAGATGCTTGACAACTATGGACCACATATAAGTGTTATTTTGCAATGTTTCAAATTCCAAACACCATGTCTACTGGCCTAGTTCCAGCTAATGAACAGCAAACCTAAAGGTGTACACTGGCACCAGCAAGCTAAATATTGGGGAGGTTGGCCCTGAGGTGGAGTGAGGAGTTGCTTGTGCACCACATGTATCTTTATGAATACTGTCATTAGGTTTGAGCCTTGGTCTCATGACACCATTACACATTGCAACACATGCCTTTGGGAGACTTGATGTTATGCTTATGCTACCTATCGAGAGCCCTGGAAGATGTATCATGTGAGACAACTCTTCCATCTGATTACCCTCACCCATAGGCCACACATACAGAATTCAAGCAATTGTCGACACAGCTACTGCACAGGCAATACTTACTAGACATTCCTGCAAGTCCCTCAGTGTTTGCTGCATGTTTCTGGGCATCATCCATGACCAGTTTCTAACATATTTTGTCATCTGTTTTGGATGGGCATCTGTTTATTTTTTACATCAATGTTGTCCCATACTTCATACACACATATGTGACTGTCTGCACTGTTTGCCATGGTATATGCAATGGTGAGGTAAGGCTACTTTTCCCACTCCTGAGTGCTACCTTTCAGATATGGGATCCATGTCATACTTTTAAGATGTGTGCAAGCCATGGCTGCCTCTGTTTCAGGTGAGTGGGCAAATGTCATTGACATGCTTTTTGGACAGCAGACCATTACTTGGTGTGACATTGAGGCCCTGTACTTGATGGAAGGTGTGTATTCAAGAAGAGTGAATGTTGTCAGTACATCACAAGCTGCTTCCACAATATGTTATTTGGAGTGTGTGCACACATATGCTTCCAGTGATTGTTAAGGCATGTATTCCCCATATTTGTTGTCCTAAAATAGGATTCCATATAACACATTCATTGCTCATGTTAGGATCACATTACAGGTTGTAAAAGGTGTGGAATTTGGTATTGTGATTTGCCATTGTTTATGTCAGGAACAGTTGCCATTATAATAGTGGCGTATACACTGTTGTAGCCAATGTATAAGGGTAATGTTTCAGACATGTCCCTACTATAGGCCATTTGTCCCACCATTATGTTCATCTCTGTCCACACATCTTGCACTGACAGGTTGTTAGGTATACTGCAGGACTTTTACATACCCTTCAGATATGCCATCATCATGACCACTGTGATGCAGTCCAGCTAACACCAATAATAAGTGAACATGTACAGCATGCATTATGGGTAGATGTGCTAAATGTGTGCATGGCAAATAGCATGGCCATAACATGGCCAGTGTATTGGCAAATCTGAACAAAATAACACCATACTCACCAGCTACAGGCTGCTACCCCAGTTGTATACCAGAGGGATCTAAATAGTTGTGTGAGAGAAATAATGTCAGTAGCCACACCTGTGGCACTGGTACAGGGTGGGAGCAGCATTTCAGCGCATCGACAATACAAACCCACAATAGTAGAGATTATGCACATCTGTTCGTTACTACACTGCAGCAACAGACTAGCTCATCTGACATATGCATGAAGATACTTTACAGATGAAAATGGATAAGCAGCAGTGGTCTAATAATGTCCTCTGGAGCCTTACCTGCATGCTCCTCATCCATTGTGTGGGTGGCACTCACATCCACAATGCTGTCTTCAGCCTGCTGGCTTGGCTGGCAGGCAGGTGCCCCAAGGCTGGTGAGGAACTCCGCAGCATGTGTCAGTGGGGGCTGGATGGCATGACCCCACCTGTGGCTAGCTGGTCCCTCCTAACTGCAGAAGCACGCTGGCAGGTGTGGCAGATCAGATCTGTGCAGCGATGCTGCACCTGCTCATAATTTTGGTTGTGCAGGCTGACATAATTTACCCTGTGGATGAGCTTGTTCCACAGGGCGGGCCTCTCCTGCAGATCCTGGGCCCTGCAGCTGAAGAAGATGGCATGATGCATGATGAGGTATTGGATGATTGCATCGTTTTCCAGGTTTGTGAATGTGGGTAGACATTCCTGGGACATTGTACCTGGATGACATAAACAGGAAAAAAGGTCACAGGACCTCATACGGTTGTCCACATGCACATCAACAGTGGATATCACTTGCAAATAATCCAGACTATACCATAACACTGTAAGCTATCATGGCTTTGACATCTTTCATTACACTCCTGGCCCTGACCTGTCCAGTTCCCCCAGTGTTGGACACTTAATGGCATAATCCACTATTCACCATTCATTTCTGTTTAGAGGGATGACAGTGGCCATCTTCCATGTGGATGGTGTGTGGATGGTGGCATGTGTGTGCTTGACTGTAGTGTGTGATGGAACTGTGAGCACATGCCTGTGTTCATGTATGAAGAAAACTGTGATGTTATCATGCCCCATGGAGACTTGCTGTTGTTGCCATCAGTCGGCATTATGTCCATGCTCACCACTGATGCAGGCAGGAGTGTGGTTGATGTGCATTTCCCCTGTACTAATGTTGTGGACAGGGTGCCACTGTTCCCACCTATCCTGCATGATGCAGGTTGCCTGTATCCATGGCATGTGTGTACAAGGTGTGCTTTACCCCCAGTACAGATTGACTTGTGTTGCTGGCTCTGAGACTGCATACATATGTGTAGACATGGTTGCAATTGCCCTTGGTGGCTTGGATATGTCTGATTTCTAGTCATACCCAGCCTTACAGGAAGTCACCTGTGAATCTACATGCTTGCTCAAATAGAGGTGTATTTGCTTCCAAGTTGTGGTCTGCACCTATGTGTCCATGTACAGCCACTATAGCAACCTATTATGTGCTTTGTGTCTCAGTGCTGTCCACCAAGGGGGATTACTCTATCTTTGGTGGAGGATGGTTGTACAGGTAAGGTACTGCTGAGTCCATATAGCTACAGCAGATATGAAGTGTGCACACACCTGTTACAATGCATGGTACTTGTGCAATTGGAACATGACCCCACAAAAGCACATGTCAACACAATCAATGTGATGAATATCAGTAATAAGAAACATTAAGGTATATGGCTGTAAATTTTCATACGTTTCTCCATGGGAACAGTGGTGGGCTAGAGCTTACTGTCTTGCACACAGTTCTGTTTGTCAGTGTGATAGTGACATTTTAAGTTAAGCATTGTTATGTAATGGATACATTTCCATTGTGACAATTGATACTTTTCCCACTTGGGGTTGACTACATAGTGTAATTGGAGGTTGTTAAACTACATCTGTAATTGTAAGTGTTGATTGATTCCGGTCTTCAAGGCAAGTGTGTTTTTTACTGTTGTACTACTTGAAGGCTTTAGCCTAGACAGCAAAGTATGCTATGTTTTGCAGATTACTGTATCATATGTTTCTTTGAGAGTTGCATTAATCAATTATTATGTATTCCAAGCACCTAAATGCTATAAGAAATGGCATAAACAACTGAATTAGTGCACAAATAAACATTTATATGTATGCAAACTGTGTGGTGTCATGTCCTTTGCATTGTGTGTGGGTATATGTTTCATGCAATAATTCTCATTTGTAGGAAAGAATCAGACATTAGCATTAGCAAGAATCAGACATTGGATTAGGAAGTCCGAAGTAAGGATAGCTATGAAGTGGATGAAGACTGGAAAGGCTGTTGGTCCAGATGACATACCTGTGGAAGCTTGGAGGTGTTTAGGAGAAATGGCAGTGGAATTTTTAACCAGATTGTTTAATGAAATCTTAGAAAGTGAGAGGATGCCTGAGGAGTGGCGAAAAAGTGGTTTGGTACCAATTTTTAAGAATAAGGGTGATGTGCAGAGCTGTAGTAACTAAAGAGGGATAAAACTGATCAGTCACAACATGAAATTACAGGAAAGAGTAGTGGAACCTAGGTTAAGAAGGGAGGTGATGATTAGTGATCGGCAGTATGGTTTCATGCCAGGAAAGAGCACTACATATGCGATGTTTGCTCTGAGAGCATTTATGGAGAAGTACAGAGAAGGTCAGAAGGAGTTGCATTGTGTCTTTGTGGACTTAGAGAAAGCATATGACAGGGTGCCTAGAGAGGAGTTGTGGTATTGTATGAGGAAGTCGGGAGTGGAAGAAAAGTATGTAAGAGTGGTACAGGATATGTACGAGGGTAGTGTGACACCGGTGAGGTCTGTGGTGGGAGTGACAGAATCATTTAAGGTGGAGGTGGGATTACATCAAGGATCAGCTCTGAGCCCTTTCTTATTTGCACTGGGGATGGACAGGTTGACAGATGAGATCAGACAGGAGTCCCCGTGGACTATGATGTGATATGTAGTGAGAGTAGGGAACAGGTTGAGGAGACCCTGGATAGGTGGAGATATGCTCTAGAGAGGAGAGGAATGAAGGTCAGCCAGCCTAAGACAGAATATATGTGTGTGAATGAAAGGGAGGATAGAGGAATGGTGAGGATGCAGGGAGTAGAGTTGGCGGAGATGGATGAGTTTAAATACTTGGGAGCAACAGTTCAGAGTAATGGTGAGTAATGGTGAGTGCGGAAGAGAGGTGAAGAAGAGAGTGAATTCAAGAAAATAATGAGCCAGCAACCGTATGCTGTAACAAATATAAAAATATATTTATTAAATTACATAAAAAAGAACAAAAAAGAACAGACCGGTTTCGGCTAGAATATTTTCATAGCCTTCATCAGTGTTAATGACAGAAGCATTCATTTGTTCCTTTTATACAATAATATGAATTAATTACATACCGTGATTGGTTACCTCATAAATATTCATTTAATCCATGTGGGAAAAGTCCACCCAGTTTGATGATCCAATTTTTTTCTTTAACATCCAAAATAGAGTGCCATCCAGCTTTGTTTGATCTGTTGCCCAAGATCCTGTTAATAATCATGAAGTTGAATGAAGCTATGGGGTGTTTGATGGTATGCTAATACAAAGCATTACGGATTCTCTTATGTTTAATGTCACTTAGATGCTCAGAAATCCGCACTCTAAGTGGCCTTGATGTTTGTCCTACATAAAATGCAGAGCAACTACATGGGGCCAGATAAACTAATCAGTCACTACTGCAATTTGCAAAGAAACCAATATCAAAAACCACACCACAATTCCTGCTCGAAAATTGTTTGGACTTGGCAACCTTATTGCAGTGGCTACAGTAACCACAGGGCATGCATCCAATCAATCTATCCCTGAGAGTGTTGCTTAGGTACTATCTGTAGAGGTGGATCTACTCTGGCCATTTGTAATGGCTGAAATGTGAACCCAGGTTCTTGCCTTTACAAAACGAAAAGTAACATGTATCCCCATGAAATTGTGATAGGGTGTTGTCAGCCAATAGTATATTCTAGTGTCTCTGTAAACTATCCATCAATGTACTGGTGTTCCTGTCATATGTAGTTGTAAAACATATGACATTGCCAGTCCCCTGATGCTTATCCTTATATTTGAGTAAATCCTGCCTATTAAGAGTGGCAGCATAATTACTGGTTCCTAAGACATAACCCATCTTATAGCCTCTTTCACGAAACCTGTTAAGAAGATCCTTCTGAAAGGTCTCAAAGGAGGAATCCTGTGAGCAGATACGTCTCATCCTGCTGAATTGGGATTTAGGGATGAAAGCTGGATGCATGGAGTAGGGAATTATACTGTGGGTATTTACGGAAACCCAGCCACTGGAGATGCACAAGCCAGTGCATTTCTTCGTGCTGGTCCCAAGCCTGGATAAATGGGGAGGGTTACATCAGGAAGGGCACCCGGTGTAAAACCTCCACCAAATAACATATGCAGGCAACAATACAGATTTCCATACTGGATCAGTCGAGGCCTGGGTTAACAATGACCACCACCAGTACTGTTAGCCAACAGGGTGCTGGTGGAAATTGGGCTACTGTTGGCTGAAGGAGAAGAAGAGGGGGAAGGCATGCCCGAAAGCAGAATGAGAGGAGGAAGGTTAGGAGTGTAGTAGTGATGGCAGGAACTTTGAATGTTGGCAGTATGACTGGTATAGGGAGAGAGCTAGCTGATATGATGGAGAGAAGGAAGGTTGATATATTATGTGTGCAAGAGACCAGATGGAAGGGGAGTAAGGCCAGGTGTATAGGAGGTGGGTTCAAATTGTTCTATCATGGTGTGAATGGGAGGATAAATGGGGTAGGGGTTATCCTGAAGGAACACTATGCCAAGAGTGTTTTGGAGGTGAAAAGAGTGTCAGATAGAGTGATGTTTATGAAGCTGGAAATTGATGGTGTAATGATGAATGTTGTTAGTGCATACACTCTGCAATTTGGGTGATGCATGAGAAAGAAAAATTTTGGAGTGAGTTGGATGAAGTGCTGGTGAGTGTACCCAGGGGTGAGAGACTGGTGACTGGAGCAGATTTCAATGGGCATGTTGGTGAAGGGAACAGAGGGGATGAGGAAGTGATGGGCAGGTATGGTGTTAAGGAGAGGAATGCAGAAGGTCAGATGGTAGTGGATTTTGCAAAAAGGATGGACATGGCTGTGGTGAATACATATTTTAAGAAGAGGAAGGAGCATAGGGTGATTTACAAGAGTGGAGGAAGATGCACACAGGTGGATTATATCCTATGCAGGAGGGCTAGTCTGAAGGAGATTGGAGACTGTAAAGTGGTGACAGGGGAAAGTGTAGTTAGGCAGCATAGAATAGTGGTCTGTAGGATGATGTTGGTGATCAAGAAGAGGAGGAGGACAAGTGTGAGAGCAGTGCCAAGGATCAAATGGTGGAAGTTGAAAAAGGGTGATTGTGAATTGGAGTTCAGGGAAGAGTTAAAACAGGCACTGGGGAGCAGTGAAGAGTTACCAAATAGCTGGGTAACTACAGCAGAGATGGTAAGGGAGACAGCTAGAAAGGTGCTTGGTGTGACATCTGGATAGAGGAAGGAGAACAAGGAGACCCGGTAGTGGAATGAGGAAGTACAGGAGAGTATACAGAGGAAGAGGCTGGCGAAGAAGTGGGATTGTCAGAGATGAAGAAAGTAGACAGGAGTATAAGGAGATAAGGAGCATGGCAAAGAGAGAGGTGGTGAAGGCTAAGGATAAGGCATATGGAGAGTTGTATGAAAGGTTGGACACTAAAGAGGGAGAAAAGGACCTGTACCAATTGGCTAGACATAGGGACTGAGCTGGAAAAATGTGCAGCAGGTAAGGGTAATAAAGGATAGTGAGGGAAACATACTCAAAAGCAAGGCGAGTGTGTTGAGCAGATGGAAAGAGTACTTTTAGGGGCTGATGAATGAAGAGAATGAGAGAGCGAGAGAAGGCTGGATGATGTGGGGATAGTGAATCAGGAAGTGAAACAGATTAGCAAGGAGGAAGTACAGAAGTACTATGAAGAGGATGAAGAATGGAAAGGCTGTTGGTCCAGATGACATATCAGTGGAAGCATGGAGGTGCTTAGGAGAAATGGCAGTGGAGTTTTTAACCAGATTGTTTAATGAAATCTTGGAAAGTCAGAGGATGCCTGAGGAGTGGAGAAAAAGTGTTTTGGTACCTATTTTTAAGAATAAGGGTGATGTGCAGAGATGTAGTAACTACAGAGGGATAAAACTGATCAGTCACAGCTTGAAGTTATGGGAAAGAGTAGTGTAAGCTAGGTTAAGAAGGGAGGTGATGATTAGTGATCAGCAGTATGGTTTCATGCCAGGAAAGAGCACTACATATGCGATGTTTACTCTGAGAGTGTTGATGAAGAAATATAGAGAAGGTCAGAAAGAGTTGCATTGTGTCTTTGTGGACTTGGAGAAAGCATATGATAGGGTGCCTAGAGAGGAGTTGTGGTATTGTATGAGGAAGTCAGGAGTGGCAGAGAAGTATGTAAGAGTGGTACAAGATATGTACGAGGGTAGTGTGACAGTGGTGAACTCTGCAGTGAGAGTGACAGATCCATTTAACGTGGAGGTGGGATTACATCAAGGATCAGCTCTGAGTCCTTTCTTATTTGCAATGGTGATGGACAGGTTAACAGACAAGATCAGACAGGAGGCCCCATGGACTATGATGTTTGCAGATGACATTGTGATCTGTAGTGAGAGTAGGGACCAGGTTGAGGAGACCCTGGAGAGGTGGAGATATGTTCTAGAGAGGAGAGGAGAGGAATGAAGGTCAGCAGGACTAAGACAGAATATGTGTGTGTGAATGAGAGGGAGGATAGAGGAATGGTGAGGATGCAGGAGTAGAGTTGGTAAAGGTGGATGAATTTAAGTACTTGGGATCAACAGTTCAGAGTAATGTTGAGTGTGGAAGAGAGGTGAAGAAGAGAGTACAGGTATGGTGGAATGGGTGGACAAGAGTGTCAGGAGTGATTTGTGACAGATGGGTACCAGTAAGTGTGAAAGAGAAGGTCTACAAGAGGGTAGTGAGACCAGTTATGTTGTATGGGTTGGAGACGGTGGCATTGACAAAAAGGCAGGAGTCAGATATGGATGTGGCAGAGTTAAAGATGTTAAGATTTGCACTGGGTTTGACAAGGATGGACAGGATTAGGAATCATTATATTAGAGGGTCAGCTCAGGTTGGACGGTTTGGAGACAAAGTCAGAGAGGCGAGATTGTGTTGGTTTGGACATGTGCTAAGGAGAGATGATGTGTATATTGGGAAAAGGATGCTAAGGATGGAGCTGCCAGGTAAAAGGAAGAAAGGAAGGCCTAAGATAAGGTTTATGGATGTGGTGAGAAAGGACATGCAGGTGGTTGGTGGAACAGAGCAATATGCATAGGACAGGAAGAAATGGAAACAGATGATCCACTGTGGTGACCCCTAATGGGGACAGCTGAAAGAGAAGAAGATTTACTGAAAACCTCAGTACGTAGTGTATGATCTTCATTCCTGCTAACCAGAGCATCTAAATAAGTAATGTGTTCTGTATGATGATTCACCGTAAATTGAGGACCCTATTTGTTGTCGTTCAAGTACCCCATGAATTCCATTAGATAGTCCATATCTGACCTCCACACCATCCGCAATCATCCAGATACCTCCTCCATATGTCCATTTAATCCAAATAGATGCTATGTGTCACATCATAAATGATGTGTTCCTTAACATATGCCATAAAAATATCTGCATTAATGGGGGCAAAATGCCCCCCATCGCTATTCCCTGCACCTGCCAGTAGCATTGTTGTTCCTTTTGGGGGTGGGTGAGTCTGGGGTCTGCTGCATGTCCAGGTCTGTGCCTGATGAGGAGTCTGCCCCAGATGACTCAGATACATCCTTCATTTTTTTAGTATAGATCTGGGGCATTTGCATTTAATAGTTTGACTAGTCTTACTGGTGCCCCCCTCAAATCTCACATGTCTATTGTAACTAAACGGATTCCCCTTGTCATAATCTGATTGGTCACATTGAAATTTATGGACCTTCCTATCCCATAATTGTTGTTCCGGGCCCAAAAGATCTGTACTAAGTTTGTTAAGACATGCAGTATAGAAGGGCTGGCCCTCATAGACCTTAGTCTCCTCACATAATTTAGTAATATTGACAATCTCCTTGTCTATTACACGTTCATGATATCTGGCTAATGCTTCTACAAACCCCATGGATGTTTGCTGTTGTATATGTGACCATTCCTTGGCTAATTCAGCATCTATGTCACTAACCAGAAGCTGTATCTTAACTCTTAGACCTCTTGGGAATATACCCTTGGCCATGTAGGCTTTGAAAAGTTTGCAATGCCACATGTTGGATCTTAGGGGTCTCATGTTTTTGTTCAGTTGCTGAAACAAAGCTTCACAATTATTGTCTGGGCTGAAGGTCAGAGTATTATTCTCGACATATTATCATTGCCAAGTCCGAAAATACCCAAATCCTCCTATCAGAGGATAATCCTGCTAAAATCCTGGTTAAATCCATCATCAAAATGCTACACTCTTAGTGATAGGAGTAATAATAATAACAACAACCAACTATGTAGGGTGCAATCAATTGTGAGAAGAAATTAGTTTGATCAGACCAGCAACCAAAGAACAAACAACAATTTATCAAAGAACCAAAAATATCAGAAAGGATATATATTTCTTATTGGTTGTGGACAATGATAGCCCTTGTCAAAATATCCCCACCAAAAGGTTAATCAATAAGAATTGACAATGCTATGTCCACAAAATAAAAATTATACAAACAACCTAATGTATATCAATGGTCTTTGCAGTGCTATAAGTGATAATAAAATGTTAGTATTGATTCCCTAGAGTGTGTTCCAACAAAACAGCAAAAATACTGTTACTCACAAAAACATCTATTCTCCATGCAATGTTACATCCACACGAACATCAAAACCAATTCTGGCCATTCAATAAGATATATGGTTGGTGTGGACAATAATGGCCCATGCATTCATACAACATCCAGCTACAACTTCAAAAAACATCAAAAATTGAACTTGAACCACAAATAGGAGCAATCAATCCAAATCAATGCCTTGATCTTTAATCAAACAAACTCACTGCCCCCAGTCAAAATATTCTTTGAAAATTAGGTTGGTGATAGATTAAATAATAACTCAATGGTCACAACAGGGCACCCTTAGTAAAAATCATATATAATAAATGAAGAAAATTCCCAAAAACATACCTAATCTAACTAACAGTGTACCAAAGAATGGGATAATAAACCCAGAATTAGTAGAAACAACATGAAACCCAAAAAAACAACCCTCCACTAAGAGCAGGAAGCGGATATTATACTGTTGTTATTCCTGGTTAGATAGACTAGTCCCCATGTAATACAGTACAGTTATATTTAAAAATCAAATTCAAGATGAATAAGCATAAACAAATGCCCTTCATAAAGCTATAACTGTAAAAGAAAACAATAAGCCCTCCTAGACAGTATACAGTACAAATAAGCAGACAGCAATTATAATTGGCCCATGGAATCCCTGTAAAACATTCACAATCAAAACAATAGTTGGCTTAATCCTAAAAATATGAGGAAAAATATCAAATGCAAATCCACAGTTATTACTATAATCCACACTCTCACAAAAATTGAGTTATTCAGAGGCTTAATGTCCAAAACATATAGCTGAAATCGCAAGCTGGAAGCCACACTGTAGATGCAAGATAATTCAGTTTTAATCAATCCGAAATGGCAACAAACCACAATGGGATGCAGTTATTATGCATGTCCT
Organism: Protopterus annectens; assembly: GCF_019279795.1. Classification (NCBI taxonomy): domain Eukaryota; kingdom Metazoa; phylum Chordata; order Ceratodontiformes; family Protopteridae; genus Protopterus; species Protopterus annectens. The sequence goes on from NC_056733.1 coordinate 602,276,916, forward strand.
GTAGCAAACATTGTCATTATGCTGAATGGATCCCTTTACAAACAAAATTTCCACCTAACATAGTCAGATAAACAAAAAAGTCCATCCACAGTCCAAATAAATAGAATGATACCAATTCACGATATCCGATGAACTACACAGTGACCTCACAGGCCCATTAAGTGACTGGTACACCCAGAAAGGAAAATATATTTGTAAAGACAAATCTTTGCTGGTTTATGCCCTCGGAAGTAGATTGATTAAACACATGATGACTAAACAATAGTCTCCTGCTCGTTGTTTCAGTGACCTAAGTTAAAGGCAGCCATATGAGTAAAAAGAAAACAGACCATAAATGGTGGATAGCCACCTATTGTGTTGATGTATTAGGGTCAACTACCAAAATAAACCACCTCGAAGTAGAATTAATAATACAGAGAAGCAGTTATAGAAAATGGCACCCACATGAGTTCAAAAAATAAAAAAGAATTACCAATGTCCCGTAGTTGCCTCAATAAGTTTTCCAGTCCATTAAATCCCGCAAGCTGGAAGCCACGCTGTAGATGCAGGACAAATTACTTTTAATCAATCCAAAATGGCAGTAAACCACAATGGAATGTAGTTATTATGTGTCTCCTGTAGCAAACATTGTCGCCAAACAGAATAGATCGAGGATTCAGGATATTATGGAGTTTTTGGACATTGTTTCTTGGATGCAACTTGGGGAGGGTTGGCTCCTTTGCACACTAGATGTATGTGCACTTTACACAAACATTCCACATTGGGCAGGCCTTGATGCAATTGAGTACTGGTTATATAAATCCAGTTTGTATGAACCTGGTTTCAACACCTTCCTGATTTGTTTAACGGAACACGTGCTAAATAAAAATTTATTTTTCTACCAAAGTCAATGCTACTGGCAGGTGCAAGGAACAGCTATGGGGGCATCTTTTGCCCCCATTTATGCAGACCTTTTTATGGCATATGTTGAGGAACACATCATTTATGATGTGACACATAGCATCTGTTTGGACGAAATGGACATATGGAGGATTGCTGGATAGTGTAGAAGTCAGATATGGACTATCTAATGGAACTCATAGGGTACTTGAATGACAACAAATGGGGTCTTCAATTTACGGTGAATCATCATATGGAACATGTTACTTATTTAGATGTTCTGGTTAGCAGGAACGAAGATCATGCACTACGTACTGAGGTTTTCTGTAAATACCCACACTATAATTCCCTACTCCATGCATCCAGCTTTCATCCCCCCATATTACTTGAAATATCCCTAAATCCCAGTTCATCAGGATGAGGCATATCTGCTCACAGGATTCCTCCTTTGAAACCTTTCAGAAGGATCTTGTTAACAGGTTTCGTGAAAGGGGTTATAAGATGGGTTATGTCTTAGGAGCCAGTAATTATGCTGCCACCCTTAATAGGCAGGATTTACTCAAATATAAGGGTAAGTATCAGGGGACTGGCAATGTCATACATTTTACAACTACATATGGCAGGAACACCAATACATTTATGGATAGTGTACGGAGACACTGGAATATACTATTGGCTGACAACACCCTATCACAATTTCTTGGGGATACATGTCACTTTTCATTTCGTAAAGGAAGAACCTGGGTTCACATTTGAGCCATTACAAACAGCCAAGTAGGTCTGCCTCTACAGATAGTACCCAAACAACACTTTCAGAGGATACATTGGATGCATGCCCTGTGGTCACTGTAGCCACTGCAATAGGGTCACCAAGTCCAAACAATTTTTTTAGCAGGAATTGTGGTGTGGTTTTTGATATTGGTTTATTTGCAAATTGCAGTAGTGACTGGTTAGTTGGCCTCATGTAGTTGCTCTGCATTTTATGTAGGACAGAAATCAAGGCCACTTAGATTGCAGATTTCTGAGCATCTAAGTGATATTAAACATAAGACAATCAGTAATGCTTTGTATAAGCATACCATCAAACACCCCACAGCTTCATTCAACTTCATGATTATTGACAGGATCTTGGGTAACAGATCAAACAAAGCTGGATGACACTCTATTTTGGATGTTAAAGAGAAAAAATGGATCATCAAACTGGGTGGACTTTTCCCACCCAGATTAAATAAATATTTATGAGGTAACCAGTCACAGTATGTAATTAATTCATATTATTGTATAAAAAAAACAAATGAATGCTTTTGTCTTTACCAAAAAACAAACAAAAAAATGATCTGCTTTTACTGTATTTGTGTTTCTTCCTACTTTATTTTGCTTTTGCATCATCTTAAAAGTACTCAATTGTATTTATTATTGCTTGGTGTAACTCATTCTAAGCCTTTTAGTTTAAGCACTTGTGCTTCAGACCAGTTGTTTTACATTAGGAAGGTTTGTGGTCTGCACTGTGGTGGCAGGACAGGTAGCTTACATCCTTCTAAGTTGAAATAAGTCCAATAATCAATGCTAGGTGCTGAAATGGTTCCTCCAAAGGCACACACAAGCGAAGCAAAAAACAGAAAAATCCTGGAAGGACAATTGTATTTATTACTGCTTGGTAGTAACTTGATTAAAGTGTAGCTATCATTCTAAGTCTTTTGGATTAAGCACTTGGGATTCAGACCAGTTGTTTTACATTAGGAAGGTTTGTGGCCTGCACTGTGGTGGCAGGACAGGTAGCTTACATCCTTCTAAGGTGGGAACTGCTGATTGAGGGCTCAGTATCTGTTATTCTAAAAGTGTATTAATTCTGGTTTAAGCACTTGGGCTTCAGGCCAGTTATTTTACATTAAAAGGGTTCGTGGTCTGCACTCTTGTGGGAGGAGAAGCTGGACTCTGCCCTTCTGAGCTGGGAATTTCTGGTTAAAGTATAGTGCCTGCATATTTGATCTGCTTCTTACTGAAATTGGTACACCTTGTTTGCTGTAGCATAGACTAGATTCAGGCCTGCTGAATCTAGCTTTGTTTGTATAAAATGAGCACTAATCCAGGCATTCTTTAAAGTATTCAATTGTATTTATTACTGCTTGGTAGTAACTTGATTAAAGTGTAGCTATCATTCTAAGTCTTTTGGATTAAGCACTTGGGATTCAGACCAGTTGTTTTACATTAGGAAGGTTTGTGGCCTGCACTGTGGTGGCAGGACAGGTAGCTTGCATCCTTCTAAGCTGGGAACTGCTGATTGAGGGCTCAGTGTCTGTTATTCTAAAAGTGTATTAGTTCTGGTTTAAGCACTTGGGCTTCAGGCCAGTTATTTTACATTAAGAAGGTTCGTGGTCTGCACTCTTGTGGGAGGAGAGGCTAGACTCTGCCCTTCTGAGCTGGGAATTTCTGGTTAAAGGCTTATAGTGCATGCATATTTGATCTGTTTTTTACTGAAATTGGTACACCTTGTTTGCTGTAGCATAGACTAGATCCAGGCCTGCTGAATCTAGCTTTATTTGTATGCTTGTTGTTTGTTTGCTTGTTATTTCCTGAAACGCTAATTTCACCTAAAACGCGGCTTTTCAGTACTTCTGTGGATCCCTAGTGATATCTGCATTGCTTACTGTACTTATTTCCTTGTTTCACTTGAAAGAAAGTTACTGTTTGTCATTTTTGCATTTAAGTTACCTGTAACACATTGCATTTAAGTTACCTGGCACCTGCTCACTAAAGCAATTATATGTCAGCACTAAAATATTAAAAGCACTACACCCTCACAAACTCCCCTTGAGTACCTCGTTCCCCATTGGCCCTTTTTTCAATTATAAAGGAATTCCCAATACTATTCTAGCATGTCCAAAGGTCAATTGTCAATCTCCTCTCGGTCCAGCTGGTGAATCTGGGAATCTTGAGGCAATGTTACAACTGCCTCATGTACACAGACAACCCTCTCCTCCTCCCAACAAATTCCAGCACATGTGAGAGATGCAACCATATAGCCATACTGGAGGCTAAGCTCTCTCAACTCAGTACTGGTGTAACCAGTCAGGAGGTGAAGGAAACCACACTCACTACAATTCCAGTCTCACATAGACCTACCACGACAGCAAACCCAACACATAAACACACAAAACATACTGAGGCTCTAAATAAAAATCTGCCTAAGCAGCAGAGACCTCCAAAGCAGACACCCAAGCAACCGCTACCCCAAAACAAAACACGTGCAACACATAGCTCACAAAGCCAGTGTGCCGAACAGTCACAGCCCTTAAGGCTAAACAACACACCTGATACACTTGTAATAGGTGACTCTATCGTCAGGCACACTGACGTCCCGCTCACCAGGATGAACAAGGAGCAGGTCACGGTGAGCTGCCTGTCAGGCGCTAGGGTCCGCCACATAACACAAGCACTCAGGTCACTCCAAGGCAAGTACAAATATGACTCAGTCATTGTCCATGCTGGTGTGAATGACCTGAGACGTACCTCCCTGGACTACATGAAAAGAGACATAGAGGAGCTTTCTGAGCATGTAGCTGTGTGTGTTTGACTGTAGTGTGTGATGGAACTGTGATCACATGCCTGTGTTCATGTATGAAGAAAACTGTGATGTTATCATGCCCCATGGAGACTTGCTGTTGTTGCCATCAGTCGGCATTATGTCCATGCTCACCACTGATGCAGGCAGGAGTGTGGTTGATGTGCATTTCCCCTGTACTAATGTTGTGGACAGGGTGCCACTGTTCCCACCTATCCTGCATGATGCAGGTTGCCTGTATCCATGGCATGTGTGTACAAGGTGTGCTTTACCCCCAGTACAGATTGACTTGTGTTGCTGGCTCTGAGACTGCATACATATGTGTAGACATGGTTGCAATTGCCCTTGGTGGCTTGGATATGTCTGATTTCTAGTCATACCCAGCCTTACAGGAAGTCACCTGTGAATCTACATGCTTGCTCAAATAGAGGTGTATTTGCTTCCAAGTTGTGGTCTGCACCTATGTGTCCATGTACAGCCACTATAGCAACCTATTATGTGCTTTGTGTCTCAGTGCTGTCCACCAAGGGGGATTACTCTATCTTTGGTGGAGGATGGTTGTACAGGTAAGGTACTGCTGAGTCCATATAGCTACAGCAGATATGAAGTGTGCACACACCTGTTACAATGCATGGTACTTGTGCAATTGGAACATGACCCCACAAAAGCACATGTCAACACAATCAATGTGATGAATATCAGTAATAAGAAACATTAAGGTATATGGCTGTAAATTTTCATACGTTTCTCCATGGGAACAGTGGTGGGCTAGAGCTTACTGTCTTGCACACAGTTCTGTTTGTCAGTGTGATAGTGACATTTTAAGTTAAGCATTGTTATGTAATGGATACATTTCCATTGTGACAATTGATACTTTTCCCACTTGGGGTTGACTACATAGTGTAATTGGAGGTTGTTAAACTACATCTGTAATTGTAAGTGTTGATTGATTCCGGTCTTCAAGGCAAGTGTTTTTTACTGTTGTACTACTTGAAGGCTTTAGCCTAGACAACAAAGTATGCTATGTTTTGCAGATTACTGTATCATATGTTTCTTTGAGAGTTGCATTAATCAATTATTATGTATTCCAAGCACCTAAATGCTATAAGAAATGGCATAAACAACTGAATTAGTGCACAAATAAACATTTATATGTATGCAAACTGTGTGGTGTCATGTCCTTTGCATTGTGTGTGGGTATATGTTTCATGCAATAATTCTCATTTGTAGGAAAGAATCAGACATTAGCATTAGCAAGAATCAGACATTGGATTAGGAAGTCCGAAGTAAGGATAGCTATGAAGTGGATGAAGACTGGAAAGGCTGTTGGTCCAGATGACATACCTGTGGAAGCTTGGAGGTGTTTAGGAGAAATGGCAGTGGAATTTTTAACCAGATTGTTTAATGAAATCTTAGAAAGTGAGAGGATGCCTGAGGAGTGGCGAAAAAGTGGTTTGGTACCAATTTTAAGAATAAGGGTGATGTGCAGAGCTGTAGTAACTAAAGAGGGATAAAACTGATCAGTCACAACATGAAATTACAGGAAAGAGTAGTGGAACCTAGGTTAAGAAGGGAGGTGATGATTAGTGATCGGCAGTATGGTTTCATGCCAGGAAAGAGCACTACATATGCGATGTTTGCTCTGAGAGCATTTATGGAGAAGTACAGAGAAGGTCAGAAGGAGTTGCATTGTGTCTTTGTGGACTTAGAGAAAGCATATGACAGGGTGCCTAGAGAGGAGTTGTGGTATTGTATGAGGAAGTCGAGTGGAAGAAAAGTATGTAAGAGTGGTACAGGATATGTAATGAGGGTAGTGTGACACCGGTGAGGTCTGTGGTGGGAGTGACAGAATCATTTAAGGTGGAGGTGGGATTACATCAAGGATCAGCTCTGAGCCCTTTCTTATTTGCACTGGGGATGGACAGGTTGACAGATGAGATCAGACAGGAGTCCCCGTGGACTATGATGTGATATGTAGTGAGAGTAGGGAACAGGTTGAGGAGACCCTGGATAGGTGGAGATATGCTCTAGAGAGGAGAGGAATGAAGGTCAGCCAGCCTAAGACAGAATATATGTGTGTGAATGAAAGGGAGGATAGAGGAATGGTGAGGATGCAGGGAGTAGAGTTGGCGGAGATGGATGAGTTTAAATACTTGGGAGCAACAGTTCAGAGTAATGGTGAGTAATGGTGAGTGCGGAAGAGAGGTGAAGAAGAGAGTACAGGTATGGTGGAATGGGTGGACAAGAGTGTCAGGAGTGATTTGTGACAGATGGGTACCAGTAAGTGTGAAAGAGAAGGTCTACAAGAGGGTAGTGAGACCAGTTATGTTGTATGGGTTGGAGACGGTGGCATTGACAAAAAGGCAGGAGTCAGATATGGATGTGGCAGAGTTAAAGATGTTAAGATTTGCACTGGGTTTGACAAGGATGGACAGGATTAGGAATCATTATATTAGAGGGTCAGCTCAGGTTGGACGGTTTGGAGACAAAGTCAGAGAGGCGAGATTGTGTTGGTTTGGACATGTGCTAAGGAGAGATGATGTGTATATTGGGAAAAGGATGCTAAGGATGGAGCTGCCAGGTAAAAGGAAGAAAGGAAGGCCTAAGATAAGGTTTATGGATGTGGTGAGAAAGGACATGCAGGTGGTTGGTGGAACAGAGCAATATGCATAGGACAGGAAGAAATGGAAACAGATGATCCACTGTGGTGACCCCTAATGGGGACAGCTGAAAGAGAAGAAGATTTACTGAAAACCTCAGTACGTAGTGTATGATCTTCATTCCTGCTAACCAGAGCATCTAAATAAGTAATGTGTTCTGTATGATGATTCTCTGTAAATTGAGGACCCTATTTGTTGTCGTTCAAGTACCCCATGAATTCCATTAGATAGTCCATATCTGACCTCCACACCATCCGGCAGTCATCCAGATACCTCCTCCATATGTCCATTTAATCCAAATAGATGCTATGTGTCACATCATAAATGATGTGTTCCTTAACATATGCCATAAAAATATCTGCATTAATGGGGGCAAAAATGCCCCCCATCGCTATTCCCTGCACCTGCCAGTAGCATTGTTGTTCCTTTTGGGGGTGGGTGAGTCTGGGGTCTGCTGCATGTCCAGGTCTGTGCCTGATGAGGAGTCTGCCCCAGATGACTCCGTATACATCCTTCATTTTTTTAGTATAGATCTGGGGCATTTGCATTTAATAGTTTGACTAGTCTTACTGGTGCCCCCCTCAAATCTCACATGTCTATTGTAACTAAACGGATTCCCTTGTCATAATCTGATTGGTCACATTGAAATTTATGGACCTTCCTATCCCGTAATTGTTGTTCCGGGCCCAAAAGATCTGTACTAAGTTTGTTAAGACATGCAGTATAGAAGGGCTGGCCCTCATAGACCTTAGTCTCCTCACATAATTTAGTAATACTGACAATCTCCTTGTCTATTACACGTTCATGATATCTGGCTAATGCTTCTACAAACCCCATGGATGTTTGCTGTTGTATATGTGACCATTCCTTGGCTAATTCAGCATCTATGTCACTAACCAGAAGCTGTATCTTAACTCTTAGACCTCTTGGGAATATACCCTTGGCCATGTAGGCTTTGAAAAGTTTGCAATGCCACATGTTGGATCTTAGGGGTCTCATGTTTTTGTTCAGTTGCTGAAACAAAGCTTCACAATTATTGTCTGGGCTGAAGGTCAGAGTATTATTCTCGACATATTATCATTGCCAAGTCCGAAAATACCCAAATCCTCCCTATCAGAGGATAATCCTGCTAAAATCCTGGTTAAATCCATCATCAAAATGCTACACTCTTAGTGACAGGAGTAATAATAATAACAACAACCAACTATGTAGGGTGCAATCAATTGTGAGAAGAAATTAGTTTGATCAGACCAGCAACCAAAGAACAAACAACAATTTATCAAAGAACCAAAAATATCAGAAAGGATATATATTTCTTATTGGTTGTGGACAATGATAGCCCTTGTCAAAATATCCCCACCAAAAGGTTAATCAATAAGAATTGACAATGCTATGTCCACAAAATAAAAATTATACAAACAACCTAATGTATATCAATGGTCTTTGCAGTGCTATAAGTGATAATAAAATGTTAGTATTGATTCCCTAGAGTGTGTTCCAACAAAACAGCAAAAATACTGTTACTCACAAAAACATCTATTCTCCATGCAATGTTACATCCACACGAACATCAAAACCAATTCTGGCCATTCAATAAGATATATGGTTGGTGTGGACAATAATGGCCCATGCATTCATACAACATCCAGCTACAACTTCAAAAAACATCAAAAATTGAACTTGAACCACAAATAGGAGCAATCAATCCAAATCAATGCCTTGATCTTTAATCAAACAAACTCACTGCCCCCAGTCAAAATATTCTTTGAAAATTAGGTTGGTGATAGATTAAATAATAACTCAATGGTCACAACAGGGCACCCTTAGTAAAAATCATATATAATAAATGAAGAAAATTCCCAAAAACATACCTAATCTAACTAACAGTGTACCAAAGAATGGGATAATAAACCCAGAATTAGTAGAAACAACATGAAACCCAAAAACAACCCTCCACTAAGAGCAGGAAGCGGATATTATACTGTTGTTATTCCTGGTTAGATAGACTAGTCCCCATGTAATACAGTACAGTTATATTTAAAAATCAAATTCAAGATGAATAAGCATAAACAAATGCCCTTCATAAAGCTATAACTGTAAAAGAAAACAATAAGCCCTCCTAGACAGTATACAGTACAAATAAGCAGACAGCAATTATAATTGGCCCATGGAATCCCTGTAAAACATTCACAATCAAAACAATAGTTGGCTTAATCCTAAAAATATGAGGAAAAATATCAAATGCAAATCCACAGTTATTACTATAATCCACACTCTCACAAAAATTGAGTTATTCAGAGGCTTAATGTCCAAAACATATAGCTGAAATCGCAAGCTGGAAGCCACACTGTAGATGCAAGATAATTCAGTTTTAATCAATCCGAAATGGCAACAAACCACAATGGGATGCAGTTATTATGCATGTCCTGTAGCAAACATTGTCATTATGCTGAATGGATCCCTTTACAAACAAAATTTCCACCTAACATAGTCAGATAAACAAAAAAGTCCATCCACAGTCCAAATAAATAGAATGATACCAATTCACGATATCCGATGAACTACACAGTGACCTCACAGGCCCATTAAGTGACTGGTACACCCAGAAAGGAAAATATATTTGTAAAGACAAATCTTTGCTGGTTTATGCCCTCGGAAGTAGATTGATTAAACACATGATGACTAAACAATAGTCTCCTGCTCGTTGTTTCAGTGACCTAAGTTAAAGGCAGCCATATGAGTAAAAAGAAAACAGACCATAAATGGTGGATAGCCACCTATTGTGTTGATGTATTAGGGTCAACTACCAAAATAAACCACCTCGAAGTAGAATTAATAATACAGAGAAGCAGTTATAGAAAATGGCACCCACATGAGTTCAAAAAATAAAAAAGAATTACCAATGTCCCGTAGTTGCCTCAATAAGTTTTCCAGTCCATTAAATCCCGCAAGCTGGAAGCCACGCTGTAGATGCAGGACAAATTACTTTTAATCAATCCAAAATGGCAGTAAACCACAATGGAATGTAGTTATTATGTGTCTCCTGTAGCAAACATTGTCGCCAAACAGAATAGATCGAGGATTCAGGATATTATGGAGTTTTTGGACATTGTTTCTTGGATGCAACTTGGGGAGGGTTGGCTCCTTTGCACACTAGATGTATGTGCACTTTACACAAACATTCCACATTGGGCAGGCCTTGATGCAATTGAGTACTGGTTATATAAATCCAGTTTGTATGAACCTGGTTTCAACACCTTCCTGATTTGTTTAACGGAACACGTGCTAAATAAAAATTTATTTTTCTACCAAAGTCAATGCTACTGGCAGGTGCAAGGAACAGCTATGGGGCATCTTTTGCCCCCATTTATGCAGACCTTTTTATGGCATATGTTGAGGAACACATCATTTATGATGTGACACATAGCATCTGTTTGGACGAAATGGACATATGGAGGATTGCTGGATAGTGTAGAAGTCAGATATGGACTATCTAATGGAACTCATAGGGTACTTGAATGACAACAAATGGGGTCTTCAATTTACGGTGAATCATCATATGGAACATGTTACTTATTTAGATGTTCTGGTTAGCAGGAACGAAGATCATGCACTACGTACTGAGGTTTTCTGTAAATACCCACACTATAATTCCCTACTCCATGCATCCAGCTTTCATCCCCCCATATTACTTGAAATATCCCTAAATCCCAGTTCATCAGGATGAGGCATATCTGCTCACAGGATTCCTCCTTTGAAACCTTTCAGAAGGATCTTGTTAACAGGTTTCGTGAAAGGGGTTATAAGATGGGTTATGTCTTAGGAGCCAGTAATTATGCTGCCACCCTTAATAGGCAGGATTTACTCAAATATAAGGGTAAGTATCAGGGGACTGGCAATGTCATACATTTTACAACTACATATGGCAGGAACACCAATACATTTATGGATAGTGTACGGAGACACTGGAATATACTATTGGCTGACAACACCCTATCACAATTTCTTGGGGATACATGTCACTTTTCATTTCGTAAAGGAAGAACCTGGGTTCACATTTGAGCCATTACAAACAGCCAAGTAGGTCTGCCTCTACAGATAGTACCCAAACAACACTTTCAGAGGATACATTGGATGCATGCCCTGTGGTCACTGTAGCCACTGCAATAGGGTCACCAAGTCCAAACAATTTTTTTAGCAGGAATTGTGGTGTGGTTTTTGATATTGGTTTATTTGCAAATTGCAGTAGTGACTGGTTAGTTGGCCTCATGTAGTTGCTCTGCATTTTATGTAGGACAGAAATCAAGGCCACTTAGATTGCAGATTTCTGAGCATCTAAGTGATATTAAACATAAGACAATCAGTAATGCTTTGTATAAGCATACCATCAAACACCCCACAGCTTCATTCAACTTCATGATTATTGACAGGATCTTGGGTAACAGATCAAACAAAGCTGGATGACACTCTATTTTGGATGTTAAAGAGAAAAAATGGATCATCAAACTGGGTGGACTTTTCCCACCCAGATTAAATAAATATTTATGAGGTAACCAGTCACAGTATGTAATTAATTCATATTATTGTATAAAAAAAACAAATGAATGCTTTTGTCTTTACCAAAAAAACAAACAAAAAAATTATCTGCTTTTACTGTATTTGTGTTTCTTCCTACTTTATTTTGCTTTTGCATCATCTTAAAAGTACTCAATTGTATTTATTACTGCTTGGTGTAACTCATTCTAAGCCTTTTAGTTTAAGCACTTGTGCTTCAGACCAGTTGTTTTACATTAGGAAGGTTTGTGGTCTGCACTGTGGTGGCAGGACAGGTAGCTTACATCCTTCTAAGTTGAAATAAGTCCAATAATCAATGCTAGGTGCTGAAATGGTTCCTCCAAAGGCACACACAAGCGAAGCAAAAAACAGAAAAATCCTGGAAGGACAATTGTATTTATTACTGCTTGGTAGTAACTTGATTAAAGTGTAGCTATCATTCTAAGTCTTTTGGATTAAGCACTTGGGATTCAGACCAGTTGTTTTACATTAGGAAGGTTTGTGGCCTGCACTGTGGTGGCAGGACAGGTAGCTTACATCCTTCTAAGGTGGGAACTGCTGATTGAGGGCTCAGTATCTGTTATTCTAAAAGTGTATTAATTCTGGTTTAAGCACTTGGGCTTCAGGCCAGTTATTTTACATTAAAAGGGTTCGTGGTCTGCACTCTTGTGGGAGGAGAAGCTGGACTCTGCCCTTCTGAGCTGGGAATTTCTGGTTAAAGGCTTATAGTGCCTGCATATTTGATCTGCTTCTTACTGAAATTGGTACACCTTGTTTGCTGTAGCATAGACTAGATTCAGGCCTGCTGAATCTAGCTTTGTTTGTATAAAATGAGCACTAATCCAGGCATTCTTTAAAGTATTCAATTGTATTTATTACTGCTTGGTAGTAACTTGATTAAAGTGTAGCTATCATTCTAAGTCTTTTGGATTAAGCACTTGGGATTCAGACCAGTTGTTTTACATTAGGAAGGTTTGTGGCCTGCACTGTGGTGGCAGGACAGGTAGCTTGCATCCTTCTAAGCTGGGAACTGCTGATTGAGGGCTCAGTGTCTGTTATTCTAAAAGTGTATTAGTTCTGGTTTAAGCACTTGGGCTTCAGGCCAGTTATTTTACATTAAGAAGGTTCGTGGTCTGCACTCTTGTGGGAGGAGAGGCTAGACTCTGCCCTTCTGAGCTGGGAATTTCTGGTTAAAGGCTTATAGTGCATGCATATTTGATCTGTTTTTTACTGAAATTGGTACACCTTGTTTGCTGTAGCATAGACTAGATCCAGGCCTGCTGAATCTAGCTTTATTTGTATGCTTGTTGTTTGTTTGCTTGTTATTTCCCTGAAACGCTAATTTCACCTAAAACGCGGCTTTTCAGTACTTCTGTGGATCCCTAGTGATATCTGCATTGCTTACTGTACTTATTTCCTTGTTTCACTTGAAAGAAAGTTACTGTTTGTCATTTTTGCATTTACGTTACCTGTAACACATTGCATTTAAGTTACCTGGCACCTGCTCACTAAAGCAATTATATGTCAGCACTAAAATATTAAAAGCACTACACCCTCACAAACTCCCCTTGAGTACCTCGTTCCCCATTGGCCCTTTTTTTCAATTATAAAGGAATTCCCAATACTATTCTAGCATGTCCAAAGGTCAGTTGTCAATCTCCTCTCCGGTCCAGCTGGTGAATCTGGGAATCTTGAGGCAATGTTACAACTGCCTCATGTACACAGACAACCCTCTCCTCCTCCCAACAAATTCCAGCACATGTGAGAGATGCAACCATATAGCCATACTGGAGGCTAAGCTCTCTCAACTCAGTACTGGTGTAACCAGTCAGGAGGTGAAGGAAACCACACTCACTACAATTCCAGTCTCACATAGACCTACCACGACAGCAAACCAAACACATAAACACACAAAAACATACTCGGAGGCTCTAAATAAAAATCTGCCTAAGCAGCAGAGACCTCCAAAGCAGACACCCAAGCAACCGCTACCCCAAAACAAAACACGTGCAACACATAGCTCACAAAGCCAGTGTGCCGAACAGTCACAGCCCTTAAGGCTAAACAACACACCTGATACACTTGTAATAGGTGACTCTATCGTCAGGCACACTGACATCCCGCTCACCAGGATGAACAAGGAGCAGGTCACGGTGAGCTGCCTGTCAGGCGCTAGGGTCCGCCACATAACACAAGCACTCAGGTCACTCCAAGGCAAGTACAAATATGACTCAGTCATTGTCCATGCTGGTGTGAATGACCTGAGACGTACCTCCCTGGACTACATGAAAAGAGACATAGAGGAGCTTTCTGAGCATGTAGCTGTGTGTGTTTGACTGTAGTGTGTGATGGAACTGTGAGCACATGCCTGTGTTCATGTATGAAGAAAACTGTGATGTTATCATGCCCCATGGAGACTTGCTGTTGTTGCCATCAGTCGGCATTATGTCCATGCTCACCACTGATGCAGGCAGGAGTGTGGTTGATGTGCATTTCCCCTGTACTAATGTTGTGGACAGGGTGCCACTGTTCCCACCTATCCTGCATGATGCAGGTTGCCTGTATCCATGGCATGTGTGTACAAGGTGTGCTTTACCCCCAGTACAGATTGACTTGTGTTGCTGGCTCTGAGACTGCATACATATGTGTAGACATGGTTGCAATTGCCCTTGGTGGCTTGGATATGTCTGATTTCTAGTCATACCCAGCCTTACAGGAAGTCACCTGTGAATCTACATGCTTGCTCAAATAGAGGTGTATTTGCTTCCAAGTTGTGGTCTGCACCTATGTGTCCATGTACAGCCACTATAGCAACCTATTATGTGCTTTGTGTCTCAGTGCTGTCCACCAAGGGGGATTACTCTATCTTTGGTGGAGGATGGTTGTACAGGTAAGGTACTGCTGAGTCCATATAGCTACAGCAGATATGAAGTGTGCACACACCTGTTACAATGCATGGTACTTGTGCAATTGGAACATGACCCCACAAAAGCACATGTCAACACAATCAATGTGATGAATATCAGTAATAAGAAACATTAAGGTATATGGCTGTAAATTTTCATACGTTTCTCCATGGGAACAGTGGTGGGCTAGAGCTTACTGTCTTGCACACAGTTCTGTTTGTCAGTGTGATAGTGACATTTTAAGTTAAGCATTGTTATGTAATGGATACATTTCCATTGTGACAATTGATACTTTTCCCACTTGGGGTTGACTACATAGTGTAATTGGAGGTTGTTAAACTACATCTGTAATTGTAAGTGTTGATTGATTCCGGTCTTCAAGGCAAGTGTGTTTTTTACTGTTGTACTACTTGAAGGCTTTAGCCTAGACAGCAAAGTATGCTATGTTTTGCAGATTACTGTATCATATGTTTCTTTGAGAGTTGCATTAATCAATTATTATGTATTCCAAGCACCTAAATGCTATAAGAAATGGCATAAACAACTGAATTAGTGCACAAATAAACATTTATATGTATGCAAACTGTGTGGTGTCATGTCCTTTGCATTGTGTGTGGGTATATGTTTCATGCAATAATTCTCATTTGTAGGAAAGAATCAGACATTAGCATTAGCAAGAATCAGACATTGGATTAGGAAGTCCGAAGTAAGGATAGCTATGAAGTGGATGAAGACTGGAAAGGCTGTTGGTCCAGATGACATACCTGTGGAAGCTTGGAGGTGTTTAGGAGAAATGGCAGTGGAATTTTTAACCAGATTGTTTAATGAAATCTTAGAAAGTGAGAGGATGCCTGAGGAGTGGCGAAAAAGTGGTTTGGTACCAATTTTTAAGAATAAGGGTGATGTGCAGAGCTGTAGTAACTAAAGAGGGATAAAACTGATCAGTCACAACATGAAATTACAGGAAAGAGTAGTGGAACCTAGGTTAAGAAGGGAGGTGATGATTAGTGATCGGCAGTATGGTTTCATGCCAGGAAAGAGCACTACATATGCGATGTTTGCTCTGAGAGCATTTATGGAGAAGTACAGAGAAGGTCAGAAGGAGTTGCATTGTGTCTTTGTGGACTTAGAGAAAGCATATGACAGGGTGCCTAGAGAGGAGTTGTGGTATTGTATGAGGAAGTCGGGAGTGGAAGAAAAGTATGTAAGAGTGGTACAGGATATGTACGAGGGTAGTGTGACACCGGTGAGGTCTGTGGTGGGAGTGACAGAATCATTTAAGGTGGAGGTGGGATTACATCAAGGATCAGCTCTGAGCCCTTTCTTATTTGCACTGGGGATGGACAGGTTGACAGATGAGATCAGACAGGAGTCCCCGTGGACTATGATGTGATATGTAGTGAGAGTAGGGAACAGGTTGAGGAGACCCTGGATAGGTGGAGATATGCTCTAGAGAGGAGAGGAATGAAGGTCAGCCAGCCTAAGACAGAATATATGTGTGTGAATGAAAGGGAGGATAGAGGAATGGTGAGGATGCAGGGAGTAGAGTTGGCGGAGATGGATGAGTTTAAATACTTGGGAGCAACAGTTCAGAGTAATGGTGAGTAATGGTGAGTGCGGAAGAGAGGTGAAGAAGAGAGTGAATTCAAGAAAATAATGAGCCAGCAACCGTATGCTGTAACAAATATAAAAATATATTTATTAAATTACATAAAAAAGAACAAAAAAGAACAGACCGTTTTCGGCTAGAATATTTTCATAGCCTTCATCAGTGTTAATGACAGAAGCATTCATTTGTTCCTTTTATACAATAATATGAATTAATTACATACTGTGATTGGTTACCTCATAAATATTCATTTAATCCATGTGGGAAAAGTCCACCCAGTTTGATGATCCAATTTTTTTCTTTAACATCCAAAATAGAGTGCCATCCAGCTTTGTTTGATCTGTTGCCCAAGATCCTGTTAATAATCATGAAGTTGAATGAAGCTATGGGGTGTTTGATGGTATGCTAATACAAAGCATTACGGATTCTCTTATGTTTAATGTCACTTAGATGCTCAGAAATCCGCACTCTAAGTGGCCTTGATGTTTGTCCTACATAAAATGCAGAGCAACTACATGGGGCCAGATAAACTAATCAGTCACTACTGCAATTTGCAAAGAAACCAATATCAAAAACCACACCACAATTCCTGCTCGAAAATTGTTTGGACTTGGCAACCTTATTGCAGTGGCTACAGTAACCACAGGGCATGCATCCAATCAATCTATCCCCTGAGAGTGTTGCTTAGGTACTATCTGTAGAGGTGGATCTACTCTGGCCATTTGTAATGGCTGAAATGTGAACCCAGGTTCTTGCCTTTACAAAACGAAAAGTAACATGTATCCCCATGAAATTGTGATAGGGTGTTGTCAGCCAATAGTATATTCTAGTGTCTCTGTAAACTATCCATCAATGTACTGGTGTTCCTGTCATATGTAGTTGTAAAACATATGACATTGCCAGTCCCCTGATGCTTATCCTTATATTTGAGTAAATCCTGCCTTTTAAGAGTGGCAGCATAATTACTGGTTCCTAAGACATAACCCATCTTATAGCCTCTTTCACGAAACCTGTTAAGAAGATCCTTCTGAAAGGTCTCAAAGGAGGAATCCTGTGAGCAGATACGTCTCATCCTGCTGAATTGGGATTTAGGGATGAAAGCTGGATGCATGGAGTAGGGAATTATACTGTGGGTATTTACGGAAACCCAGCCACTGGAGATGCACAAGCCAGTGCATTTCTTCGTGCTGGTCCCAAGCCTGGATAAATGGGGAGGGTTACATCAGGAAGGGCACCCGGTGTAAAACCTCCACCAAATAACATATGCAGGCAACAATACAGATTTCCATACTGGATCAGTCGAGGCCTGGGTTAACAATGACCACCACCAGTACTGTTAGCCAACAGGGTGCTGGTGGAAATTGGGCTACTGTTGGCTGAAGGAGAAGAAGAGGGGGAAGGCATGCCCGAAAGCAGAATGAGAGGAGGAAGGTTAGGAGTGTAGTAGTGATGGCAGGAACTTTGAATGTTGGCAGTATGACTGGTATAGGGAGAGAGCTAGCTGATATGATGGAGAGAAGGAAGGTTGATATATTATGTGTGCAAGAGACCAGATGGAAGGGGAGTAAGGCCAGGTGTATAGGAGGTGGGTTCAAATTGTTCTATCATGGTGTGAATGGGAGGATAAATGGGGTAGGGGTTATCCTGAAGGAACACTATGCCAAGAGTGTTTTGGAGGTGAAAAGAGTGTCAGATAGAGTGATGTTTATGAAGCTGGAAATTGATGGTGTAATGATGAATGTTGTTAGTGCATACACTCTGCAATTTGGGTGATGCATGAGAAAGAAAAATTTTGGAGTGAGTTGGATGAAGTGCTGGTGAGTGTACCCAGGGGTGAGAGACTGGTGACTGGAGCAGATTTCAATGGGCATGTTGGTGAAGGGAACAGAGGGGATGAGGAAGTGATGGGCAGGTATGGTGTTAAGGAGAGGAATTCAGAAGGTCAGATGGTAGTGGATTTTGCAAAAAGGATGGACATGGCTGTGGTGAATACATATTTTAAGAAGAGGAAGGAGCATAGGGTGATTTACAAGAGTGGAGGAAGATGCACACAGGTGGATTATATCCTATGCAGGAGGGCTAGTCTGAAGGAGATTGGAGACTGTAAAGTGGTGACAGGGGAAAGTGTAGTTAGGCAGCATAGAATAGTGGTCTGTAGGATGATGTTGGTGATCAAGAAGAGGAGGAGGACAAGTGTGAGAGCAGTGCCAAGGATCAAATGGTGGAAGTTGAAAAAGGGTGATTGTGAATTGGAGTTCAGGGAAGAGTTAAAACAGGCACTGGGGAGCAGTGAAGAGTTACCAAATAGCTGGGTAACTACAGCAGAGATGGTAAGGGAGACAGCTAGAAAGGTGCTTGGTGTGACATCTGGATAGAGGAAGGAGAACAAGGAGACCCGGTAGTGGAATGAGGAAGTACAGGAGAGTATACAGAGGAAGAGGCTGGCGAAGAAGTGGGATTGTCAGAGATGAAGAAAGTAGACAGGAGTATAAGGAGATAAGGAGCATGGCAAAGAGAGAGGTGGTGAAGGCTAAGGATAAGCATATGGAGAGTTGTATGAAAGGTTGGACACTAAAGAGGGAGAAAAGGACCTGTACCAATTGGCTAGACATAGGGACTGAGCTGGAAAAATGTGCAGCAGGTAAGGGTAATAAAGGATAGTGAGGGAAACATACTCAAAAGCAAGGCGAGTGTGTTGAGCAGATGGAAAGAGTACTTTTAGGGGCTGATGAATGAAGAGAATGAGAGAGCGAGAGAAGGCTGGATGATGTGGGGATAGTGAATCAGGAAGTGAAACAGATTAGCAAGGAGGAAGTACAGAAGTACTATGAAGAGGATGAAGAATGGAAAGGCTGTTGGTCCAGATGACATATCAGTGGAAGCATGGAGGTGCTTAGGAGAAATGGCAGTGGAGTTTTTAACCAGATTGTTTAATGAAATCTTGGAAAGTCAGAGGATGCCTGAGGAGTGGAGAAAAGTGTTTTGGTACCTATTTTTAAGAATAAGGGTGATGTGCAGAGATGTAGTAACTACAGAGGGATAAAACTGATCAGTCACAGCTTGAAGTTATGGGAAAGAGTAGTGTAAGCTAGGTTAAGAAGGGAGGTGATGATTAGTGATCAGCAGTATGGTTTCATGCCAGGAAAGAGCACTACATATGCGATGTTTACTCTGAGAGTGTTGATGAAGAAATATAGAGAAGGTCAGAAAGAGTTGCATTGTGTCTTTGTGGACTTGGAGAAAGCATATGATAGGGTGCCTAGAGAGGAGTTGTGGTATTGTATGAGGAAGTCAGGAGTGGCAGAGAAGTATGTAAGAGTGGTACAAGATATGTACGAGGGTAGTGTGACAGTGGTGAACTCTGCAGTGAGAGTGACAGATCCATTTAACGTGGAGGTGGGATTACATCAAGGATCAGCTCTGAGTCCTTTCTTATTTGCAATGGTGATGGACAGGTTAACAGACAAGATCAGACAGGAGGCCCCATGGACTATGATGTTTGCAGATGACATTGTGATCTGTAGTGAGAGTAGGGACCAGGTTGAGGAGACCCTGGAGAGGTGGAGATATGTTCTAGAGAGGAGAGGAGAGGAATGAAGGTCAGCAGGACTAAGACAGAATATGTGTGTGTGAATGAGAGGGAGGATAGAGGAATGGTGAGGATGCAGGGAGTAGAGTTGGTAAAGGTGGATGAATTTAAGTACTTGGGATCAACAGTTCAGAGTAATGTTGAGTGTGGAAGAGAGGTGAAGAAGAGAGTACAGGTATGGTGGAATGGGTGGACAAGAGTGTCAGGAGTGATTTGTGACAGATGGGTACCAGTAAGTGTGAAAGAGAAGGTCTACAAGAGGGTAGTGAGACCAGTTATGTTGTATGGGTTGGAGACGGTGGCATTGACAAAAAGGCAGGAGTCAGATATGGATGTGGCAGAGTTAAAGATGTTAAGATTTGCACTGGGTTTGACAAGGATGGACAGGATTAGGAATCATTATATTAGAGGGTCAGCTCAGGTTGGACGGTTTGGAGACAAAGTCAGAGAGGCGAGATTGTGTTGGTTTGGACATGTGCTAAGGAGAGATGATGTGTATATTGGGAAAAGGATGCTAAGGATGGAGCTGCCAGGTAAAAAGAAGAAAGGAAGGCCTAAGATAAGGTTTATGGATGTGGTGAGAAAGGACATGCAGGTGGTTGGTGGAACAGAGCAATATGCATAGGACAGGAAGAAATGGAAACAGATGATCCACTGTGGTGACCCCTAATGGGGACAGCTGAAAGAGAAGAAGATTTACTGAAAACCTCAGTACGTAGTGTATGATCTTCATTCCTGCTAACCAGAGCATCTAAATAAGTAATGTGTTCTGTATGATGATTCACCGTAAATTGAGGACCCTATTTGTTGTCGTTCAAGTACCCCATGAATTCCATTAGATAGTCCATATCTGACCTCCACACCATCCGGCAATCATCCAGATACCTCCTCCATATGTCCATTTAATCCAAATAGATGCTATGTGTCACATCATAAATGATGTGTTCCTTAACATATGCCATAAAAATATCTGCATTAATGGGGGCAAAAATGCCCCCCATCGCTATTCCCTGCACCTGCCAGTAGCATTGTTGTTCCTTTTGGGGGTGGGTGAGTCTGGGGTCTGCTGCATGTCCAGGTCTGTGCCTGATGAGGAGTCTGCCCCAGATGACTCCGTATACATCCTTCATTTTTTTAGTATAGATCTGGGGCATTTGCATTTAATAGTTTGACTAGTCTTACTGGTGCCCCCCTCAAATCTCACATGTCTATTGTAACTAAACGGATTCCCCTTGTCATAATCTGATTGGTCACATTGAAATTTATGGACCTTCCTATCCCGTAATTGTTGTTCCGGGCCCAAAAGATCTGTACTAAGTTTGTTAAGACATGCAGTATAGAAGGGCTGGCCCTCATAGACCTTAGTCTCCTCACATAATTTAGTAATATTGACAATCTCCTTGTCTATTACACGTTCATGATATCTGGCTAATGCTTCTACAAACCCCATGGATGTTTGCTGTTGTATATGTGACCATTCCTTGGCTAATTCAGCATCTATGTCACTAACCAGAAGCTGTATCTTAACTCTTAGACCTCTTGGGAATATACCCTTGGCCATGTAGGCTTTGAAAAGTTTGCAATGCCACATGTTGGATCTTAGGGTCTCATGTTTTGTTCAGTTGCTGAAACAAAGCTTCACAATTATTGTCTGGGCTGAAGGTCAGAGTATTATTCTCGACATATTATCATTGCCAAGTCCGAAAATACCCAAATCCTCCCTATCAGAGGATAATCCTGCTAAAATCCTGGTTAAATCCATCATCAAAATGCTACACTCTTAGTGATAGGAGTAATAATAATAACAACAACCAACTATGTAGGGTGCAATCAATTGTGAGAAGAAATTAGTTTGATCAGACCAGCAACCAAAGAACAAACAACAATTTATCAAAGAACCAAAAATATCAGAAAGGATATATATTTCTTATTGGTTGTGGACAATGATAGCCCTTGTCAAAATATCCCCACCAAAAGGTTAATCAATAAGAATTGACAATGCTATGTCCACAAAATAAAATTATACAAACAACCTAATGTATATCAATGGTCTTTGCAGTGCTATAAGTGATAATAAAATGTTAGTATTGATTCCCTAGAGTGTGTTCCAACAAAACAGCAAAAATACTGTTACTCACAAAACATCTATTCTCCATGCAATGTTACATCCACACGAACATCAAAACCAATTCTGGCCATTCAATAAGATATATGGTTGGTGTGGACAATAATGGCCCATGCATTCATACAACATCCAGCTACAACTTCAAAAAACATCAAAAATTGAACTTGAACCACAAATAGGAGCAATCAATCCAAATCAATGCCTTGATCTTTAATCAAACAAACTCACTGCCCCCAGTCAAAATATTCTTTGAAAATTAGGTTGGTGATAGATTAAATAATAACTCAATGGTCACAACAGGGCACCCTTAGTAAAAATCATATATAATAAATGAAGAAAATTCCCAAAAACATACCTAATCTAACTAACAGTGTACCAAAGAATGGGATAATAAACCCAGAATTAGTAGAAACAACATGAAACCCAAAAACAACCCTCCACTAAGAGCAGGAAGCGGATATTATACTGTTGTTATTCCTGGTTAGATAGACTAGTCCCCATGTAATACAGTACAGTTATATTTAAAAATCAAATTCAAGATGAATAAGCATAAACAAATGCCCTTCATAAAGCTATAACTGTAAAAGAAAACAATAAGCCCTCCTAGACAGTATACAGTACAAATAAGCAGACAGCAATTATAATTGGCCCATGGAATCCCTGTAAAACATTCACAATCAAAACAATAGTTGGCTTAATCCTAAAAATATGAGGAAAAATATCAAATGCAAATCCACAGTTATTACTATAATCCACACTCTCACAAAAATTGAGTTATTCAGAGGCTTAATGTCCAAAACATATAGCTGAAATCGCAAGCTGGAAGCCACACTGTAGATGCAAGATAATTCAGTTTTAATCAATCCGAAATGGCAACAAACCACAATGGGATGCAGTTATTATGCATGTCCTGTAGCAAACATTGTCATTATGCTGAATGGATCCCTTTACAAACAAAATTTCCACCTAACATAGTCAGATAAACAAAAAAGTCCATCCACAGTCCAAATAAATAGAATGATACCAATTCACGATATCCGATGAACTACACAGTGACCTCACAGGCCCATTAAGTGACTGGTACACCCAGAAAGGAAAATATATTTGTAAAGACAAATCTTTGCTGGTTTATGCCCTCGGAAGTAGATTGATTAAACACATGATGACTAAACAATAGTCTCCTGCTCGTTGTTTCAGTGACCTAAGTTAAAGGCAGCCATATGAGTAAAAGAAAACAGACCATAAATGGTGGATAGCCACCTATTGTGTTGATGTATTAGGTCAACTACCAAAATAAACCACCTCAAGTAGAATTAATAATACAGAGAAGCAATTATAGAAAATGGCACCCACATGAGTTCAAAAATAAAAAGAATTACCAATGTCCCGTAGTTGCCTCAATAAGTTTTCCAGTCCATTAAATCCCGCAAGCTGGAAGCCACGCTGTAGATGCAGGACAAATTACTTTTAATCAATCCAAAATGGCAGTAAACCACAATGGAATGTAGTTATTATGTGTCTCCTGTAGCAAACATTGTCGCCAAACAGAATAGATCGAGGATTCAGGATATTATGGAGTTTTTGGACATTGTTTCTTGGATGCAACTTGGGGAGGGTTGGCTCCTTTGCACACTAGATGTATGTGCACTTTACACAAACATTCCACATTGGGCAGGCCTTGATGCAATTGAGTACTGGTTATATAAATCCAGTTTGTATGAACCTGGTTTCAACACCTTCCTGATTTGTTTAACGGAACACGTGCTAAATAAAAATTTATTTTTCTACCAAAGTCAATGCTACTGGCAGGTGCAAGGAACAGCTATGGGGGCATCTTTTGCCCCCATTTATGCAGACCTTTTTATGGCATATGTTGATGAACACATCATTTATGATGTGACACATAGCATCTGTTTGGACGAAATGGACATATGGAGGATTGCTGGATAGTGTAGAAGTCAGATATGGACTATCTAATGGAACTCATAGGGTACTTGAATGACAACAAATGGGGTCTTCAATTTACGGTGAATCATCATATGGAACATGTTACTTATTTAGATGTTCTGGTTAGCAGGAACGAAGATCATGCACTACGTACTGAGGTTTTCTGTAAATACCCACACTATAATTCCCTACTCCATGCATCCAGCTTTCATCCCCCCATATTACTTGAAATATCCCTAAATCCCAGTTCATCAGGATGAGGCATATCTGCTCACAGGATTCCTCCTTTGAAACCTTTCAGAAGGATCTTGTTAACAGGTTTCGTGAAAGGGGTTATAAGATGGGTTATGTCTTAGGAGCCAGTAATTATGCTGCCACCCTTAATAGGCAGGATTTACTCAAATATAAGGGTAAGTATCAGGGGACTGGCAATGTCATACATTTTACAACTACATATGGCAGGAACACCAATACATTTATGGATAGTGTACGGAGACACTGGAATATACTATTGGCTGACAACACCCTATCACAATTTCTTGGGGATACATGTCACTTTTCATTTCGTAAAGGAAGAACCTGGGTTCACATTTGAGCCATTACAAACAGCCAAGTAGGTCTGCCTCTACAGATAGTACCCAAACAACACTTTCAGAGGATACATTGGATGCATGCCCTGTGGTCACTGTAGCCACTGCAATAGGGTCACCAAGTCCAAACAATTTTTAGCAGGAATTGTGGTGTGGTTTTTGATATTGGTTTATTTGCAAATTGCAGTAGTGACTGGTTAGTTGGCCTCATGTAGTTGCTCTGCATTTTATGTAGGACAGAAATCAAGGCCACTTAGATTGCAGATTTCTGAGCATCTAAGTGATATTAAACATAAGACAATCAGTAATGCTTTGTATAAGCATACCATCAAACACCCCACAGCTTCATTCAACTTCATGATTATTGACAGGATCTTGGGTAACAGATCAAACAAAGCTGGATGACACTCTATTTTGGATGTTAAAGAGAAAAAATGGATCATCAAACTGGGTGGACTTTTCCCACCCAGATTAAATAAATATTTATGAGGTAACCAGTCACAGTATGTAATTAATTCATATTATTGTATAAAAAAAACAAATGAATGCTTTTGTCTTTACCAAAAAAAAACAAACAAAAAAAAATTATCTGCTTTTACTGTATTTGTGTTTCTTCCTACTTTATTTTGCTTTTGCATCATCTTAAAAGTACTCAATTGTATTTATTACTGCTTGGTGTAACTCATTCTAAGCCTTTTAGTTTAAGCACTTGTGCTTCAGACCAGTTGTTTTACATTAGGAAGGTTTGTGGTCTTCACTGTGGTGGCAGGACAGGTAGCTTACATCCTTCTAAGTTGAAATAAGTCCAATAATCAATGCTAGGTGCTGAAATGGTTCCTCCAAAGGCACACACAAGCGAAGCAAAAAACAGAAAAATCCTGGAAGGACAATTGTATTTATTACTGCTTGGTAGTAACTTGATTAAAGTGTAGCTATCATTCTAAGTCTTTTGGATTAAGCACTTGGGATTCAGACCAGTTGTTTTACATTAGGAAGGTTTGTGGCCTGCACTGTGGTGGCAGGACAGGTAGCTTACATCCTTCTAAGGTGGGAACTGCTGATTGAGGGCTCAGTATCTGTTATTCTAAAAGTGTATTAATTCTGGTTTAAGCACTTGGGCTTCAGGCCAGTTATTTTACATTAAAAGGGTTCGTGGTCTGCACTCTTGTGGGAGGAGAAGCTGGACTCTGCCCTTCTGAGCTGGGAATTTCTGGTTAAAGGCTTATAGTGCCTGCATATTTGATCTGCTTCTTACTGAAATTGGTACACCTTGTTTGCTGTAGCATAGACTAGATTCAGGCCTGCTGAATCTAGCTTTGTTTGTATAAAATGAGCACTAATCCAGGCATTCTTTAAAGTATTCAATTGTATTTATTACTGCTTGGTAGTAACTTGATTAAAGTGTAGCTATCATTCTAAGTCTTTTGGATTAAGCACTTGGGATTCAGACCAGTTGTTTTACATTAGGAAGGTTTGTGGCCTGCACTGTGGTGGCAGGACAGGTAGCTTGCATCCTTCTAAGCTGGGAACTGCTGATTGAGGGCTCAGTGTCTGTTATTCTAAAAGTGTATTAGTTCTGGTTTAAGCACTTGGGCTTCAGGCCAGTTATTTTACATTAAGAAGGTTCGTGGTCTGCACTCTTGTGGGAGGAGAGGCTAGACTCTGCCCTTCTGAGCTGGGAATTTCTGGTTAAAGGCTTATAGTGCATGCATATTTGATCTGTTTTTTACTGAAATTGGTACACCTTGTTTGCTGTAGCATAGACTAGATCCAGGCCTGCTGAATCTAGCTTTATTTGTATGCTTGTTGTTTGTTTGCTTGTTATTTCCCTGAAACGCTAATTTCACCTAAAACGCAGCTTTTCAGTACTTCTGTGGATCCCTAGTGATATCTGCATTGCTTACTGTACTTATTTCCTTGTTTCACTTGAAAGAAAGTTACTGTTTGTCATTTTTGCATTTAAGTTACCTGTAACACATTGCATTTAAGTTACCTGGCACCTGCTCACTAAAGCAATTATATGTCAGCACTAAAATATTAAAAGCACTACACCCTCACAAACTCCCCTTGAGTACCTCGTTCCCCATTGGCCCTTTTTTTCAATTATAAAGGAATTCCCAATACTATTCTAGCATGTCCAAAGGTCAGTTGTCAATCTCCTCTCCGGTCCAGCTGGTGAATCTGGGAATCTTGAGGCAATGTTACAACTGCCTCATGTACACAGACAACCCTCTCCTCCTCCCAACAAATTCCAGCACAAGTGAGAGATGCAACCATATAGCCATACTGGAGGCTAAGCTCTCTCAACTCAGTACTGGTGTAACCAGTCAGGAGGTGAAGGAAACCACACTCACTACAATTCCAGTCTCACATAGACCTACCACGACAGCAAACCAAACACATAAACACACAAAAACATACTCGGAGGCTCTAAATAAAAATCTGCCTAAGCAGCAGAGACCTCCAAAGCAGACACCCAAGCAACCGCTACCCCAAAACAAAACACGTGCAACACATAGCTCACAAAGCCAGTGTGCCGAACAGTCACAGCCCTTAAGGCTAAACAACACACCTGATACACTTGTAATAGGTGACTCTATCGTCAGGCACACTGACGTCCCGCTCACCAGGATGAACAAGGAGCAGGTCACGGTGAGCTGCCTGTCAGGTGCTAGGGTCCGCCACATAACACAAGCACTCAGGTCACTCCAAGGCAAGTACAAATATGACTCAGTCATTGTCCATGCTGGTGTGAATGACCTGAGACGTACCTCCCTGGACTACATGAAAAGAGACATAGAGGAGCTTTCTGAGCATGTAGCCCAGGCCGGTATGACCCTGACCTTGAGTAGCATCTTACCCTCACCAAGAATGATGCCACAATATGAAGACAAGATGATCAATTTCAACAATTGGCTTAAGTATTGGTGTCATTCAAAGGGGATCCAATGCCTGTCAGCCTGGTATGACATGCTCGACAAGCCACAATGCTTCGCTAGGGACGGCTTGCACCTGTCACCCCTGGGCTTTCGGATATTGGCAAAGGCTCTTGCTACCCCCATACTGCCTTTTTTAGGCAAGGCTCAAAAGACAAACCCACATCCATAGGTATCACAAGGGATAAGAAACTAGGAGAAATGCTACTCAATGCCAGAAGTCTAAACCTCAAGATGCACGCACTCAAAACTCTCCTTAGCATGGAGAACATTGATATCTGTGCAGTAACAGAAACCTGGTTCAAGGCTCCCGAGAGCACCCCAGCACTACCAGGTTATACCTAATACCATGCTTTTCGGCCCCAAAACTTGGACCGAACCACAAAAGGAGGGGGAGTATCAATATTCGTCAAAGATACCCACACCTCCAGGTTGGTGGCACAGCACGAAGCATCAAAGACTATCCATGTGCAACTAACAGTGAGTAAAACTGCCTTCCAGTTTATAGCCTGCTACAGACCACCCTCCCAAACCCAGGAACCCCACTCGGCCTTCCTGAGAACACTGGAAAATATGAAGGTCTCTCCAAACACCATTATATTGGGCAACTTCAACTACCCAAACATAGACTGGGAGCATTACTCTAGCTCCAACGCCCTAGCCCAAAGGTTCCTAGAATTTATAAACTCAAATGCTATGGAACAACTTGTTACCACTCCCACAAGAGGGGAAAACATACTGGACCTGATCATCACCAACATGGGGACTCTATGCTCCAGACCAGAAGTGTATCCCTCACTGGTAAGATCAGACCATAAACTAATCTCACTGGATATTCACATCCTGACTCCACCCACTGCCTTGAAAACCACAGTGAAAAACTTCTCTAAAGCAAATTTCACACTCCTCAAAACTGAGGTGGAATCCTTCAAAGCTCCCGGGCCTGTGGAAAATATGGCCCAGACCACAGAATCCTTTATAAACGTATTCTATGAACACCTTCAGGAATGCATGGATCATGCAATCCCATATCAAACCAAGACCCAATCCTCCAAAGGCAGACGTCCTGTCTGGTGGACCCCAGCCATAAATAAACTATACAATAGAAGCTACTACATGATAGAAGGAAGCTACTACATGATAGAGCAAAATCCCAAAAAGGGAAGGCATCTCTGATCAGTATTAGCAAAAAACTACGGGCGCTCATAAAATTGTCTAAGGCCAGCTTCGAGAGAAAAAGTGCACAGGACACTAAGGATAATCACAAGGCTTTCTTTAGTTATGTTAGGAACCTGAGTGGGAATTCCCAAATATGCTCAGAATTAGTCCAAAATGACAAAAAATACACAGAACCCACAGACATTGCCAACATCCTAGCTGACAGGTTCAGCGCAAATTTCTCCTCCCCCTCCCCACCAAAAGGGCAAATATCTATCCCAGCAGAGTGCTGCCCCCCTGACATCTCAGATGCTCAGGTAAGAGCTGCTCTCTCCAAAGCAAAAAACACAGCATCAATGGGACCAGACAGTGTCCCAAGCTGCGTCCTACATGACCTCCAAGAAGAGCTAAACCCAAACATAAAACTACTGTTCAGTCTCAGCCTTACTACAGGATATGTACCCAAAGAGTGGCGTACAGCAACAGTGGTCCCTCTCCACAAAGGTGGTGCCTCAACGGATCCTGGAAACTATCGCCCCATAAGCCTGACTAGCTTGGACTGCAAAGCTATGGAAAGGATCATCATGGACCTCATAAATAAAGATATTGGGGACCTACAGACACTGGATCCTACCAAGTTCGGCTTTGTTAAGAGCAGATCCTGCCTCTTAAACCTGGTTGATTTCTTTGAAACAGTCACCAAGGCCATTGATGAGGGGAAGGTGGTTCACACAGCCTACCTGGACCTCGCAAAAGCTTTCGATACAATACCCCACTCAGGCATTATAGATAAGCTCACCAGCTTAAATATAAACCCCTATATCACTAGATGGGTTGCAAACTGGCTCAAGGACAGAACCCACATGGTTAGAATTGCTGGAGCCATGTCAGACTCCAAACCAGTTACAAGTGGCATCCCACAAGGCTCAGTCCTGGGACCTCTCTTGTTCGGTATATATTTCTCGGAGGTACAAGCCAACACGGAAGGACTGTGGCTGACCAAGTTCGCAGATGACTGCAAACTGGGCGCCATAATAGACTCTCCAGCCGACACAAGCATCCTCCAAAAGAGCCTCATAGAAACAGACAACTGGTGCCAGAGCCATGGCCTCTAGCTAAATGCCAAAAAGTGTATAGTCATCCCCTTTGGCAAAAACAAAGTGCCAACAAATTACCACGTAGGTGGTAATCCATTAAGTACAGAAAAAATAATTAGGGACCTGGGGACCTAAGTTGATAGCAATCTCTCATTTGACAACCACGTGGTCAAAGTGGTTAGAAAAACATTTTATATAGCCCACCTAATCATGAAGGGATTCACATCTAGATCAGGGGAGGTCATCGTGCCTCTTTACTCATCCCTCATCAGGCCCATAATTGAGTAAAATGCCCATTTTGGGATGTACCTTACCAGACACCTGCAGCAACTGGAAAGACCCCAAAAGTACCTCACCAAGAGGATCAAAGGGCTCAAACAGATGCCATATGCTGCCTGGTTAAAGAAACTCCAGCTCTACTCAGTGGCATCTGCTCAGAGGCGATCTGTGCCTGACGTATAAAGCCATGTCCAACCCGGAATTAATGGACATGCTGCACCTCAGAAAATCCAAATCCCTTCGAGCTATGCACTCGAGAGACTTGAACCTCAGCACTGAAGTAAATAGGGTATGCTGGAGGGACAGATTCATAACCCAGAGGCTCCCTTCACTCTGGAATAAAATCCCAGTCCAAGTTAAGCAGAGTCCCTCATTGACTCTCTTCAAGAGGAATCTTGATGAGTGGATGGGAGATCATAGGTTTATCCCGGGTATCACTTCTGTGTCACTGTTAGACAGAGGCACAGTATACTAACCTCGAAAAAGGGCATAGCAAAATTAATTTAAAATGGGTGGTGAAAGCCAAACACACTCTGGCTAGGCTTATAAATGCAAAAACCAGAAGACAAAATTACCCTGTACTTGTGAACGCCAAGGGAATTCTTGTATAGTCTCCACACTCAAATGGCTGCTGTAGACAAAATCCAGGATAAAATTAGTTATGTTAGATGCTAAATAAATGTCCACAAAGAGGTCCTATGCGACAAAATATCCATATGAATCAAGTAGTAAAAAAGATTTCTCCAAAAGCTTTATTGAACCAATACTGTGAAGCGCTTTTCATCCCACTAATAGTGGGACTTCTTCAGACAAACAGATTCTGACAAAAAACAAGGTTTAAATACTGGTTTTGGCGCCAAAAAGGTGTTGTTGCTAGGTTACATTTTTGTGCTTCAATTAGTTAAATGTATAGTATCCTAACAACTAGTGAGATGAATCTATGAATGAATTTAAAACAAAATCAACAAAACTTCAGAACCATTAAAAAGATTAAAAGCATCGCTAAGATGTCATTATTACAGTATCTAAATAAATACTAAATATAAAACAAATATAAAAATATATAAAATATATATGGTAATACAAATCACATCTATATATTACTACATGTTTCAATTTCTGTACATTACCGCGCACGTATGGAGTAATTTGTCCTTAGTAACCTTGCATTTTACCTTTATATAGGTTTATTAGTTGCTGCTTGATTTTAAATCTATCGTTTACATGTTAGCATATATATTTTTACCATATTTCTTTTACAATTACAATACACATGCTTTCTACATGACCTCACTACATTCATTGCACTACTTAATAGTTCTTTGTTCAGGTGTCACTGTATATCCTGAACATATATTTATGACATTTGTTAGACTTTGCACTTAGGTATGTGTTTTAGGTGGGATTCTGACCAGACTATTGTAGTTCTAATGTGACTTTGTACCATCTTTGAATAGCAATTTCCCACAACAACGTTCTTTCTTTTTTGTAACCACTCAATTCTTTGATGTGATTTATTTACAAATGTATTCAAGGCTCAAGTTGAGTAACTTTAGTACATACTGGTTTTTGTTTTTTACTGCTCATTCCTTAGTCTGACACATGTATTAATATATAGATGTGATTTGTATTACCATATATACTTTATATAATTTTATATTTGTTTTATATTTAGTATTTATTTAGATACTGTAATAATGACATCTTAGCGATGCTTTTAATCTTTTTAATGGTTCTGAAGTTTTGCTGATTTTGTTTTAAATTCATTCATAGATTCATCTCACTAGTTGTTAGGATACTATACCTTTAACTAATTGAAACACAGAAATGTAACCTAGCAATGGCACCTTTTTGGTGCCAAAACCAGTATTTAAATCTTGTTTTTTGTCAGAATCTGTTTGTCTGAAGAAGTCCCACTATTAGTGGGACGAAAAGCGCTTCACAGTATTGGTTCAATAAAGCTTTTGGAGAAATCTTTTTTACTACTTGATTCATATGGATATTTTGTCGCATAGCACCTCTTTGTGGACATTTATTTAGCATCTAACATAACTGATTTTATCCTGGATTTTGTCTACAGCAGCCATTTGAGTGTGGAGAATTTACAAGTGTGGACTATACAAGAATTCCCTTGGCGTTCACAAATACAGGGTAATTTTGTCTTCTGGTTTTTGTTTTCACTTGTTTGTTACTTTTTGCGTTTGTTAGGCTTATAAATGCCCTAGGGCAGATAGCCTAGTATGAACCTATGAACCTATGAACCACTAATGAAGGCTATCAAAATATTCTAGCCGAAACCGGTCTGTTCTTTTTTGTTCTTTTTTATGCGATTTAATAAATATATTTTTATATTTGTTACAGCATACAGTTGCTGGCTCATCATTTTCTTGAATTCTGCTTTTTGGAGATGTGCATTCACCTACGTGCAGGGACCTCTTTTTAAGTGGTACATTTGAAAAGGTG